>NC_083409.1:18972927-19098297 GCF_020745735.1 Hemiscyllium ocellatum
CCTGCCACGATGTCTGGGTAATCAGTTGAGAGTGTGAGTGAGAAGGATAGGAGAAAGTGGACTATTCGAAATACAAAGCATGATGGGGTTGTCTTTGTGATTGGAAGCCTCGTGATCAGTGGTGTAAGACAAGGATTGGGGCTGGGACCCTTTCTGTTTGTAATGTACATTAACAAATTGATTGTGATTGTATATATAAAAAGCTTTCAGATGCCACATAAATTGGTGGTGTTGTTGATATTGATTTGATTTTTATTTTATTGTCACAAGTGTTCAAGCACAAAGTATAGGAGTGCAGTGAAAAGTATGTATTGTCGCATCACAAGGTACCATCTTACGTACAAGGACCTAGGTACAGAATCTTAAGAACAAGATAGAAAGAAAGAATAAAGTTAAAAGATACCCATTACAGATTAATTTTAAGAAGAAAATAAAGTAACAAATCTGAAAGTTCAATCATTAGTCTTTCCTAAGCACTTAGCTACCATGGGATCATACTGCGAGTCGTTACCCTGAGACCAGAAGTCCATGCTGAGGCCGTGCTGGCTGAGAGAACACCAAATACAGCAAAAGATCACCCTGTGGGCTAGAGACAACCACACTGGGCCACTGAGAGATGGCCATGCTAGGCTGAGAGTCCATCACGCTGGGCTGACAGTCCAGCATGCTGGGCTGAGAGGCCACCACATTAAACTGAGAGGCCTCTATGTCATACCGAGAGTCTGCCTTTCTGGGCTGGGATGTCTCCCTGCCAGCCAGGACACTGCCACACAAAGCTGAGAGGCCATATCACTGGGTTGCACTGGTCAGAGACCAGGTGTCTGAGGCCGCGAGTCTGTGGCTGGGAGAGAAAAGATGAAACAAGGACAAAAGAAAAACACAAAAGAAAAGAAAAAAAGATTGAAGAAAAACAGAAAAGGAACAGTTGGAGCAGGTGAACTCGGTTTGAAGAGTCCTACTCTGCTGCCATCTTGGATTACCGGGTCTCAGGCTACAGTCTGATATTGATCAGCTGGTAAATTGGGCAGATCAATGGCAGATGGAATTTAATCCTGATAATTACGAGGTGATCCAATTTGGGAGGTCTG
The DNA here is from genome assembly GCF_020745735.1 of Hemiscyllium ocellatum. NCBI lineage: Eukaryota > Metazoa > Chordata > Chondrichthyes > Orectolobiformes > Hemiscylliidae > Hemiscyllium > Hemiscyllium ocellatum. The sequence goes on from NC_083409.1 coordinate 18,974,016, forward strand.
ATAAGGGAGGAATATACAAAATGCAAGGTATATGCCTTGGTGTCCTTGTGCATGGATCACAGAGGGCTGATCTGCAGGCACAACAAGTAATTAGGAGGGCAAATGGAATTTTGTCCTTCATTGCAAAGGGATTGAGTTTAAAAAGCAGAGAGGTTATGTTGCAGCTGTACAGGGTGCTGGTGAGGCCACACCTGGAGTACTGCGTGCAGTTATGGTCTCCTTACTTGTGGAAGGGTGTACTGGCACACAAAGGGGTGCAGAGAAGGTTCACTAGGTTGATTCTGGGGTGAGAGGGTTGACCTGTGAGAGGAGAAACTGAGTAGACTGGATACATTCATTGGAACTTAGAAGAATGAGGGCGGTGGGGGATCTTATAGAAACATATAAAATTATGAAGAGAATAGATAAGACATAGGACGTTTCCACTGGAGGTGAAACTAAAACAAGAGGACAGAGTCTCAAAATTAGGGGAGCATTTTAGGACCAAATTGAGAAGGAACTTCTTCACCCAGAGGTCATAAATCTCTGGAATTCCTTGTCCAATGAAGTAGTCGATGCTACTTCAGTAAACGTTTTCAAAGCTAAGATTTTTTTTGAACAGGAAAGGAATTAAGAGTTACAGTGAGATCGTGGGTAAGGGAGCTGAGTCCATGAAATGATGAGCCATGATCTTATTGAATGGCAGAGCAGGCCTGAAGGGCCAGAATGCCCACTCCTGCTCCTAGTTCTTCTGTTCTTATGTTCCTTGGAGTAGTGAGGAACAAAGGGACTTTGGTGTACAAGTCCATCAATCCCGGAAGGTATCAGCACTGCTAGGCAGGTGCTGAAGGAGGCATATGGGATGCTTGCCATTACTAGCCAGGGTGTAGAATATAGGAACAAAGAAGTCTCGTTGTTATTTTACAGAGCATTGATTAGGTCATATCTGAAATATTGTGTATCGTGCTGGTCATTACACTGTGAGAAGGTTGTGATTGGACTGGAGAGGGTGTAGAGGAGATTCACCAGGATGTTGCCTGGGATTGTCGGAGTGGGGAAAATATTCCCTGTTGAGGAGTCGATCGATTTCCTTCTAGAGAATAGTTTGTCAGGACTAAAGGCAGTAGCTTCCCCAATAATTACAGAATGTCCAAAGGAGATCCAAGAAACAGAACAATGACAGGAACAGGTTCCTGGTCTCTCTCCTTCATGTGAGGTAACCAGGTTAACCAGGCCATGGTTAAACAAAATCCATCAATAAGGGTTGATGTGACACCACAGCAAGTGAAAGGATCGCTGAAACATTCCAAAAGGGTGAAGATAATCCAGGTGGAGTGTTTGGTATGATGTCCCTAATTACAGCAGATCCAAGAAGCAGATCCTAAATGAACTAAATGAACACAGTCAGCTCATACTAAGGTCGTGGCTGGAGGGGTTTCAGGGTATTATTACCTTCAGAATGGAGCGCTGATGAGGAAGTGGAGACCTCCCCCCCACCCCCACCATGGACCCACAGATGCAGAATGGTCGGTTAGACATTGGCTGGTGGTCCCACCCAGCTATCATAGGGAGATATTGTGGGGAGCACATCAGATTTCCATGAGAGGACCATAGTGATTTGGAAAACACAGGCATCCTGAATCATGTGTTTTACTGAGCAAAAATTGTTTAAATATGTGGTGCAGTTTAAAAAAAAATGTCATACTGCAGCTGGCGGAATCCGCCAGCTGCAGATGCATCTGTCCTATGCAGTATCAGTCAGAGTGAGTGTCGCACAGTCTTTTTGAAAGCCAACTCCTGCCTTCCACTGAGAATAGCATCCATCATGTTGTGTGACACTATCAACACGCTAACTGGGACGGACTTACAACCAATCTCACAACTCATGACTGGGCATCCATGAGGCACTGTGGGCCATCAACAGCAGCAGAATTCTGCTCCAGCACAATCTGAAACATAACAGCCCGGCGTATCCCCCACTCAACCATTACCATCAAACCAGGGGACCAACAATGGAGAATTCAGGAGGCATGCCAGGAACAGCACGAGGCATGCATTAAGATGAGGTATTAACCTGGCGAAGCCACGAAAGAAGACTCCTTGCATACCAAACAGCATAAGCAGCAAATGATAGACAGAATTAAAGAATTCCATAACCAACGGATCAGGTCTAAGCACTGCAGTCCTGAAACATCTTGTCATGAGTGGTGTTGGATGATTAAACATCTCACTGGAGGAGGAGTCTCCACAAATATCCACATCCCCAATGATGGAAGAGCCCAGCACAGCAGTGCAAAAGATAAAGCTGAAGCTTTTGCAGCAATCTTCAACCAGAGGTGCCAAGTGGATGATCCATCTTGGCCTCCTCCAGTGGTCTCCAGCATTACAGATAAAAGTCTTCAGCCAATTCGATTCACCCCACATGATGTCAACAAATGGTTCGAGGTCCTAACAAAACTGGAATCACTGGGTATCATTGGCAAAATCATTTGTATTTAGAGCCATACCTGACACATAGGAAGATGGTCATGATTGTTAGAGGTCAGTCATCTCAGCTCCAGGACATCTCTGGAGGAGCTCCTCAGGGTTGTCTCCTTCGCCCAACTATCTTCAGCTGCTTCATCAATGACTTTCCCTCCACAAGGTCAGAAGGGGTGATGTTCACTGATGATTGCACGATGTTCAGCACCATTTCCAACTCCTCAGAGATTGGAGCAATCCAAGTTCAAATGCAATAAGATCTGGATAATATCCAGGCTTGGGCTGAAAAGTGATAAATAACTTTCATGCCATACAAATGCTAGACTCTGACTGTCACCAATAACAATGTGGCCAAACAGTTCTTCAAGTCCACTCTGCCATTCTATCATAGTTGATTTGTTTGTCAACCCCATTCTCCTGCCTTCTCTGTTACCCTTGATTGGTTTACCAATCAAGAAACTATCTATCTATACACTCAATGACTTGCCCTCCACAGCACTCTGCAGCAATGATTAATCCACAGATTAACCACTCTCTGGATGAAAAATCTCCTCCTTATCTCAGTTCCAAAGGATGGCCCCTTCCTTAAGAAACAATCTAACCAGTGTCCCTTGACATTCTGTGGTGTTACCATCAATGCGTCCCCCACTATCAACATCCTGGGAGTTGATAGCCAGCTGAAACTCACCAAATAAACACAGTGGCTACAAAAGCAGGTCAGAGGCTAAGAATACTGCAGCAAGTACCTCACCTCTTGTCTCCTGAAAGCCTGGCCACAATCTACAAGGCACAAGTCAGGAATGTGATGGAATACTCCCCACTTGCCTGGATTGGTGAAGCCCCAACAACACTCAAGAAGCTGAACACCATTCAGGGCAAAGCAGCCGCTTGATAGGCACAGCATCCACATGTAACCTTGCCCTCTACCGCCGACATTCAGCAGCAGCAGTGTGCACTATCTACAAGATGCACTGCAGAAATTCACCAAAGATCCTCAGACAGCACCTTCCAAACACAACCATTTCCATCTGGAAGGACAAGGGCACCAGATATATGAGAACACCATTACCTTCAAGTTCCCCTCCAAGCGATCTTGACTTGAAAATGTATTGTGTCCCTTCACTGTTGCTGGCTCCAGATCCTGGAATTCCCTCCCTAATGGTGTTGTTGGTCAACCCACAGCAGGTGTACTGCAGCAGTTCAAGAATAGCTCAAGGGCCTTCTCAAGGGCAACTAGGGATGAGCAATAAATGCTGGCCAGCCAGCGATGCTCACATTCCACAAAATGAATACATTAAAAAAAAACTTGTCAAGTTGTAGGTCAACCTCCACACATTATGAAAGCAGCATCCTTAATTCCTCTCCCAGTTTTTGAGGAACCATTCAGTCGTGTAGAAGTGTGTCCAGCACTGAGTGTAGCAGAAAGGGGATGAGAAAAAGTTTGAGAGCCAAAGAGAATTGGTCAATTCTCAAAGTGAACTTTCTCCTGTGAGGTGAACAGACTCAGAGGCATTAGAGAATTCAGATACTGCATTTTTGTATCTGGAGAAAGATTAACAGAGGGACAGAGGGAGATTGCTCAGAGAATACAAAGAAGTTTGTCTGAGGAGTGGTTGAGGTCTGTACTCGATCAGTATTCGATGGAGTTGAGAAGGATGAGCGAAAATCTCAGTGAAACATACAGTATACTGAGAGGCCTGGATAGAGTAGACATGGAGACGATGTTTCCACTTGGCAGAGAGACTGGGACCAGAGGGCACAGCCCCAGAAGGGGCCATCCTTTGGAACTGAGATGAGGAGGAGATTTTTCATCCAGAGAGTGGTTAATCTGTGGATTAATCATTGCTGCAGAGTGCTGTGGAGGGCAAGTCATTGAGTGTATAGATAGATAGGTTCTTGATTGGTAAACCAATCAAGGGTAACAGAGAAGGCAGGAGAATGGGGTTGACAAACAAATCAACTATGATAGAATGGCAGAGTGGACTTGGTGGACTGTTTGGCCACATTCTGCACTGATACATGGTCTTTAAAAGATACACTTGGATGCACCACATTAATTGAACATGATGTGGAGATAGATAATTCAGACCCAATAAAACAAAACCCATTTTGGCTAAACCCAGAGAAACTGGCCAAAGTGACAAAGGAAGCTCAATGTTTGTTGGAAAATCAATTGACTGAACTGTCAGAGTAATTGGAGTTCTCCCGTGTAGGATTGAGCAAAATTCCCTATTCTCTAAAACCCTGGATTTTTAAAAACCTTTTAAAAATAAAGAGACAGCTGGGCTGAGCTCTGGGAAAAACACAGAGACACGGAGATGGCTGCCTGGAACCATTGTTCTGCCTGGAATTCCAGTTCACACCTCAACCCTTAAAGAGCACCAACCAGAACTCATTCTCCAGACTGAACCTCACTTTTACAACACAGACATTTTGGAACCTGTACAGATACTGGACATTCAACACAATCAATACTTACTCACAGGGATATTGGGCATTCAACATCAATCAAGATACATTCATCCATACTCTTAACTGTCAGGAAGCCAACTGACCCTAAAGGGAACACCAGAAACACATTGGACAATACAGATCTGAGGGGAGATAAAGGGACACCCAGCCTGTGTAACAGCCAGCCCTAATCTGAGGATGAGCCTTTTCAACAACAAGTTTCTGCAGGAACAGCTTCAGCAAGCCCCAACAAGCAGCTTCAGAACCAAGAACTACAGAGGCTGAACAGAGAAGCCGAATCCAGAAATCAAACCAAGAGCATCATCGCAACAAAGGACACCCGAGAGCAGGAACACCAACCAAACGCTATCTGAACAAAAGCTTCCAGAGTCAGGCCTGTTCTGAACACATTCCCAGATTCCTTCGCCCCAGTCTTACCTCCACTCTCCACCGCACCCCCCCCCCCCCCCCCCCCCCCCCCCCGCCACAGCCATTTATCTCTCAGCTCTCAGCCCATAGGCCTTATTCTTGATGAAGGGCTTATGCCCAAAACGTTGATTCTCCTGCTCCTCGGATGCTGCCTGACCTGCTGTGCTTTTCCAGCACAACACTCTCAACCCTGATCTCCAGCATCTGCCGTCCTCACTTTCTCACAGACCTGTCCTGAGCCAAGAGAACCGACAGCGAGAACCTCACCAACAGGACACATATTAAACCTGTATTTTCCTCGATGCTGAGCTGAAAACCCTGAGACCCCAAAGTTTCCCTCTGAGCTCGCAGGGAGGGGATGGTGGGTGGTGGCAGTGCATTGGGACCCAAGGGTAGGGAGCCTGATTAAAGTTTGTGTGACTCAAACTGTTTTGCTTCGAATAGTAGAAAGTGAGGACTGCAGATGCTGGAGGTCAGAGTCGGAAAGTGAGGCTCTGGAAAAGCGCAGCAGGTCAGGCAGCATCCGGGGAGTAGGAGAATCAATGTTTTGGGCAGAAGCCCTTCATCAGACATGTTGGGAAGGACGACTTGCGGAACATTTCTGGGACACATGCACCAAACAACCCCACCACCCTGTGGCCGGACACTTCAAATCCCCCTCCAACTCTGCCAAGGACATACAAGTCCGGGGCCTCCTCCACTGCCAACTCCAAGCTACCCAAAATCTGATCAGATTAGATTAGATTCTCTACAGTATGGAAACAGGCCCTTCATCCCAACATGTCCATACCAACCCTCCGAAGAGTAACCCCACCCAGACCCTCTCCCCTACCTAATATTTACCCCTGACTAATGCACATAACACTATGACAATTTAGTATGGCCAATTCAGCTAACCTACACATTCTGATTAGATTAGGTTCCCTAGAAATTGAAAACAGGCCCTTCGACCCAACCAGTTCGTACCGATCCTCTGAAGAGTAACCCAATGAGACCCATATCACTCTGACTAATGTACCTAACACTGCGGGCAATTTAGAACGGCCCATTCACCTGACCTGCACATCTTTGGACTATGCACCCAGAGCACCCGGAGAAAACCCGGACATGGGGAGAACGTGCAACCTCCACACAGACAGTTGCCGAGGGCTGGAATCGAACCTGGGTCCCTAGTGCTGTGAGGCAGCAGTGCTAACCACTGAGATACTATGTCTGGAAGAAGAATGCCTCACTTTCCACCTTGGGACGCCCCAACCACACGACATCAATGTTGTTTTCACTAGTTTCGTTATCTCCCCTCCCCACCCCCCAACGAATATCCAATCCTCCAACTGGACACCACCCTCTTGAACCTTCCAAATCTATCCATCATCCATCCCACCTATCTGCTCCACCATCCCTTCTGAACTATCACTATCACCTCCCCCCCACCTGCATCTACCTATCTCCTTCCCAGCTACTTTCCTCCACCCCCTGCCCCACCTTCCTATTGATCTCTCAGCCCCATTCCACTCCCACAACCTTCACGATGAAGAGCTGATGCCCGAAACATCGATTCTCCTGTCCCTCAGATGCTGCCTGACCTGCTGTGCTTTTCCAGGGCAACACTTTTCCACTCTAGCTCCTAGTAGTGTATAACCAGTGTTTAATTTGATAGTGTATTTAATTACTGTTCTCTGTATAATGGATACTGGTAATTTCACTGTTTATTACATTTACATTTGCTCCTGTATTATACTTACCTTTTGTATTGAATAAACCCAGAGATTCCTTTGCCCTGAAACACCCATCTACTGCCCTCTTCATTTGACATTTTTATGTAAATCCAGCAGCAGAACCAGGGATCTGGGCTAGATTCAAACCATCTAAAAATCCGCAAATTACTGATCATAAACTGGACAGGGTACCCTGATTGCACTGTAAGAGTAATTGGAGTTCTCTTGTAGTGTTGGTTCTGAAACCAAATGTTTCAATTAGATTCTGTGTAGACAGTTGGAAAGTGAATGTAGTCACAAAGATGGATTTGTACCCTATTCCCAGGCCAGGAGATTGCATTGATAGGGTAGGTAGTGTGTCATTCTTATCCAAAAGTGATTTGTTAAAAGTACCACTGACAACACGCGCAAAGGAAATTTCTGCATTTGCTGCATTCTGGATCTTTGTATACAATGGAAAACTCAAATACGTTCTAAACATTTTGGGATGACAGGGTGTAGACTGATAGCAGCACTGAAGAAAACTAGTTTTATTCACGAAATGGTTTTGGAAAATTTATGGGATTAAATTCAAATAAATCCACAGGATCCAATAGTCTACACCTCAGATTACTTCAGGAAATGCCCAAAATGTTTGGAAACATTGATGTTCAAGATTCTATACATTCTGGGATAATCCCCACTGACTGGAGAGTTGCTAATGTAACATCACTATTTAAAATGGAAGGGAGAGAGAAACTGGACAACTTAGACCAATCAGCCTGAAAATACTCGAGTCTATTATGAAAGATTTAATCACTGAAAGACAGTGACAGGATTAGACAGAGTCAGCATGGTTTGTGGAAAGGGAAATCATGCTTAACAAATTGACTGGAATTGCTTGAGTCTGCAAAGAGCAAATTTGACAAGAAGGAGGCAATTGACATAGTACATTTGGAAATTTTACAAGGTTTTTAATAAGTCCCACAGAAGAGAGCGTAAAAAATTAAGACTCCTGGGACTGGGGGCAGTGTACTGACATGGATAGAGAACTGGTTGGCAGGCTGGAAACAAAGAGTAAAAATAAACTGGCCTCTTTTCTGAAAGGGTACCACAGGCCTGGATCCAGCTATTCACGATATTTGTTCATGGTTTAGATGAGGGAACTTAAGAGTAATATCTCCAAGTTTGCAGATGACACAAAGCTGGGTGGAAGGGGGAGCTGTGAGGAGGATGCAGAGATACCTCAGTGTGATTTGGAGATGTTGAGTGATGGCAGATGAAATACAATGAAGTTAAATGTGAGGTTACCCAGTTTAGTAGCAAAAATTGGAAGCAGATTATTATCTGAATGGTGATAGATTGGGAATGGGGAGATGCAATAAGATCTGGGTGTCCGTGTATACCAGTCACTGAAAGTCAGCGTGCAGGTGCTGCAGGCAGTGAAGAAGGTAACTGATATGTTACCTTCATAGTGAGAGGATTTGAGTACAGGATCGGGGATGTCTTGCTGTAATTGTATGGGGTCTTAGTGAGACCACACCTGGAATATCCAAACCAAAACTGGTTCAGAGACAGGAGACAGTGGGTGGAGGCAGAAAGTTGTTTGTGTGATTGGGTCCAGTGTGCAGTGGGATACCACAGGGATCAGTGCTGGGTCCCTTATTGTTCAGGATGTATTGAAACAATGAAGATGAGAATGTGAGAGGTGAGGGGTGGGGGTGAGTGGATGATGACTGAATTTGTAGATGACACAAGGTTTGGCAGATGGTTGACAGTGAGGAAGAAGGTCTTAGGTTACAGGAAGATCTAACTGGATCGGTCCGATGGGCAGATCAGAGTCAGATAGAACTTACCCCTGATAACTGTGAGGTGATGAACTTTGGAAGATATAACAGGTCAACAAGGTATTTATGAAGGTAGACAGAACACTTGCCTTTATCATTTCAGGTATAGATGAGAAGACCAGGGAAGAGATGTTGGAGCTGTACAGAACTTTGGTTACGCCACAGCTGGAGTACTGTGTGCAGTTCTGGTCATCACGCGATCGGAAGGATAGGATTGTACTGGAGGGGATGCAGAGAATAATCACCAGGATGTTGCTTGGGATGAAGCATTTCAGCGATGAAGAGAGGCTGGATAAACTCGGGTTGTTTTCTTTGAAGCAGAGAAGGTGGAATGGGGACCTGATAGAGGTGCATAAGGGTATGAAGGGAATGGGCAGAATGAATAGAAAGCAGCTTTTCCCCTTACTCCGAGTTGGCACACATTCACTGTGAAAGACAGGAGCTTTAGAGGGGATTTGAAGAGCAGGTTTTCATTCAGAGGGTCTTGGGGGTCTGGTTTGCACTGCCTGGGATGGTAGATGAGGTGGCAAATCTCTCAACCTTTTTAAACTACTTGGATGAACACTTGAAATTTCGTAACATTTAAAGCTATCGGCCTTGTGTTGGAAAGTGGGACTGGTGCAGGTTGAGTGTAGTTTGGCTGGGTACACAGTTAATGGGCTGAAGGGCCTCTTCTGTACTGTTGATTTTATGATTCTGTTGTGTGCAGTTTTGGTCTCCTTATCTGAGGAAGAATGTTCTGGCTGTGGAGGGAGGGCAGCGAGGGTTTACCAGACTGATTCCTGGGAGGACAGCACTTAGACCTGAGGAGAAATTGGATTGGTTAGGATTATATTCACTGGAGGTTAGAAGATTGAGGGGGGTCACATTGAAAAATCGAAAATCCTAACAGGATAAGGCAGGATGTTCCTGATGTCTGGGGAGTCCAGAACCAAGGATTACAATTTAAGGATATGGGAAAGGCCATGTAGGGCTGAGATGGAGAGAAATGTTTTCATTCAGTGAATGGGAAGCCTGTGGAAGTTTCTGACATTGAAAGAAATTGAGCTCAAACCACTGAATGCTTTCGAGAAAGGGCACGATATAGTTCTCAAGGTAGAAGGGTTCAAAGGTTACGGGGACAAAGTGGGAACAGGCGATTGTGGTGGATGATCAGCCATTGTCATATTGAATGGCGGAACAAGCTCCAAGGGCTACTCCTGCTCCTAGCTTCACTGTTTGGGAGACTATTCATCAATATGGAAACGTATTAATTGAAAACACAAATTTGCCTTGGGTTAGGAATTAGTTTGGAGGCAGGAGACAGAGAGGAGGGATAATGTGTGTGCTCTCCAATGAGCAAAATGTGGATAGTCGTGTCCCCAAGGATCTGTGCTGGGACCTGAGTGTTTCACAATATCTCTCAATGATGTGCATAAAGGATTAGACAGCCATATATGTAAGATTACTAACCACACAGAATGAGGCAGCTAGAAGGAGGTTACAGAGATAGGGAGGGTTGAAGGACAGGTAGGGTTTGAGAATAAGGATGAGAATTTGTAAATCATGATGTTGTTGGACCGGGAGCCAATGTCGGTCAGTGAGGACAGTGGGGGTTGGGGATGGGGCTTGGTGCGAACTTGGATACGGGCAGCAGAGTTTGGGATGAGCTGAAGTTTACAGAGGGCAGTGGCTGTGATGTGGCACAGGACAACATTGAATTGATCACATTTGGAGTCCCAAAGCAAAGAGATTTTGAGTGAGTGATCTCTGTGACGTGGAGATTTGGGGTTCAGATCATCCTCAAAGATAAGGCCAAGATAGCAAGGAGTCTGACACTAAATAAAAGCTGAAAAAGCTGTGGTTGCTGTAAATGAGAAACAGAAACAGATATTGCTGGAAAAGCTCAGCAGGTCTGGCACCATCTGTGGAGAGAAAGCAGAGTTAACATTTTGGGTCAAGAGAACCTTTTTCAGAACTGTTCTGTTTTTGTAAAGAGTGCTCAGGGAGAGGGATGAAGTTTTTAGTGGGATCTGAAAAGGATGGATTTGATCTTCCCAATGTGTTTCCCTGTGAGCCTGGCTCCTCAGTCCTGACTGCTCTTAGCTGCTGTGATTGTCACTGATTGGACACTTATTATTAGAGATTCTGACCACAGCAGAAAGCCCCAGTGTAAAAAATAAATGCAAGGACTGTCAGATCGCAAGGTTGAAACTTCACTGAGAGAGGAAGTGAAAGAAGGAGCTCAGAGCAGCTGGACGTTTGTTACTGAGATGGGAGAAAACTGTGAACTGTCTGCACTCCCTGGAATCTGACAGCACATAAGAACATTAAAACCAGGAGCAGGAGCAGCCTATCTGGCCCCTCAACCCCGCGCGCCATTCAATAAGATCATGGCTGATCTTTTCATGGTCTCAGCTCCCTCTACCCACCCCCTCACCATTACCCTTAATTCTTTTACTGTTCAAAAAATTATCTGTCTTAGCTTCAAAAACATTTACTAAGGAAACCTCAACGACTTCGCTGGGCAGGGAATTCCATAGATTCACCACCCTCTGGGTGAAGAAGTTCCTTCTCAATTCAGTCCGAAATCTGCTCCCCCTAGCACAGGAGGAGGCCATTCAGCCCATCATGTCTGTGAGTGATCCCACTGCCCCTCCCTCTCCCCATAACCCAGCAATTTTTTCCTTTTCAGCTCAATCTCTAGTTGCCTCTTGTAGACCTGGGTCCACAGCAGAGACTGTTCCCTAACCTGGGCTCCAAATTGGCATCTTATTCATTCACTGGGAGACAAACTGCCTGGGCTGGGAAATGGAGCTCACGACCCTGAACATTCCCTCTCCCCTCCTGAGGGACAATTGATGCTGAGGGATAGTTCCATGGAGCCCTACAATATATACCCTACCATACACACTTCCCCATTCTGTGTGTAAAAGGCTGGAGCTTGCCAGCAGGATATTCAATTGCAGGAGCCATCATCAGTTTGATCAATTCTGACCACATTCACTTTCCAGAATGTTTAAACTCGTTACTTATATAAAATCTGTCCATCTCCTCCTACGTGTGAGGCAGGGAAGGGGCCACTCCATTTGAGACAATTTGGAATTTATGGAACAGAAATGGAGTAAGCTGGGAAAGGACATCGGAACCATACAGTTTGGAGGTGGGATGAGCAGGAATAAGGATTTTTGTGGTCAAAGAGATGATGTAGTGCAGAGGCAAACAATGTTGTGGAGATTGAAATAAGAGACCTATGTGATGGAGAGGAAGTGGAGTTTGAAGCTCCAATACTGGAGGGTCCAGTGGGAAAGAGGCCCTGGCTTACTGCTCCATTGGACATTCCAGTGGGATGGAGGCCCATGTTTCCTGATCTCTGTTGGAGGTTCCAATTGAGTCTCATGGAATTGGAATGTTGGCATTTCTTGCAGCAATTGGAATCTTGGTATTTATTATAAAAGGACTGGATTACAGAAATAAAGAAATATTGTTACAATTCTGTGAGGCTTTGGTGAGACCACATCTGAAGCATTGTGTCCAGTTGTGGTCTCCTTACTTGATGAAGGATATGGTGGCACTGGATGCAGTTCAAAGGATGTTCACCAGACTGATTCCCGGGATGAAAGGGCTGTCGTACGGGAATGGCTGAATAGCTAGGGCTTGTACTCACTGGAATTCAGTCGCAAGACGAGAGATCTGAGTGAGCTATATAAGATGCTAAAGGGGATTGATAAGGCAGACATGGAACAGATGTTCCCTCTTGTGGGCCAGACTCGAACAATAGGTCATAGATATGGAGTGAGAGGAGGTCGGTTCAAAACTGAGATGAGGAGAAACTACAGGTGGCACAGGGGTACAGTGGTGAGCACTGCTGCCTCACATTGCGAGGGACCCCAGTTTGATCCCACCCTCAGGCAACTGTACGGAGTTTGCACATTCTCCCCCTGTCTGCTTGGCTTTCACTTGGGGGCTCCAGTTTCCTCCCATAGTCTAAAGATGTACAACCTAGGAGGACTGGCCATACTAAATTACCTATAGTGTCCAGGGATGTGTAGGTTAGGTTCATTAGTCATGGCAAATATAAGGTGACAGGGACAGGGTAGGGAGAACAGGTCTGGGTGGAATGCTCTTTCAAGGGTCATTGTAAACTTGTTGGGCCAAATGGCCTGTTTCATACTGCAGGGATTCTGTTCTATTGTAACTCCTTCTCTCAGAGTGTTGTGAATCTGTAGAAGTCACTGCCCCCAGAGTGCAGTGAAGGCAGAATCAATCAACAGATTGAAGAAAGAAACAGATAAAAGCAGGATAGAGGGCAATAGGGAGCAGTCTGGAAAGTGGAGATGAGGGTAAGACCAGCCATGATTATGTTAAATGGCAAATGGGCTTGAAGGGCTGAATTACCTATTCCTGCTCTTCATTCCGAAGTTCCAATCTTGCTACGGCAATGTGATCCATGTAACTGGTCTCTACAGGAGGATCCAGTTGCAAGAAGTCGCAGGTTTACTGGTCTCTGTTGGAGGGGTCAGTTTGAAACTGGTCCATATTTACTGGAGAGTCCAATGAAATAGAGGCCTTTCTTTCCTGGCCTCTATTGGAAGGCCCAACAGGAATGTTCGCTCATCTCTGTTGGAGTATTCAGTGGGAAGAAGGCTCATATTTACTCATCTCCATGAGAGAGTTCAGTGGCAAAGAGGCCCATGTTTAATGGTCTGTATTTGATGGTCCAGTTGGAATGAATTCCATGTTTCCTATTCGCTACTGGAGGTTCCCAATAGGTCATGGACACCATGGTAGGTGTGGGCATCAGTTCCTTTATGTTGTAATTGTGTGATGGGTCCTGGTTTCATCCCAGAACCTGATTGTGGAAGGGGAAAGAGAAGGGAAGAGATTGGACAATGTTGTGGATGGATCAGTGGGTCAGAGTCTGTCCTGTCCGTCCAGCTCACACTGATGGCCTGAGGATCTCCTCTCTCTGCTGGGCCTTCATGGAATGAGCTTTGTGTCCAAACCAGTGAGAATGGGCCAACAGCACAGAAATGCCTTTCATTTGACAAGAATCTGTCCATCTTCCTGAGACAGGCTGATGCGTAGTCAATGTGAGAAATGGGGCCTTACTCCAGGAAAAGACATGCTTCTGTGGTCAAGAGTTAACATCCATTAGTGAGGCAGAGTTGCCAACTGGGACATTCTGAGAAAGAGAAAGGCAGGGTGTGTGTGTGTGTGTGTGTGTGTGTGTGTGTGTGTGTGTGTGTGTGTGTGTGTGTGTGTGTGTGTGTGTGTGTGTGTGTGTGTGACAGAGAGATAGAAGGACAGAGTGTGAAAGCGAGAGAGGGATAGAGAGAGTCTGAGGCAATGTAAGATGAGTAAAAGGAGAGAGAGAGCAAAATAGAGGGAGATAGAGATGGTAAGGTTAAAGAATAGAGAGAGAGAGAGAGAGAGATAGGGTATGGGACAGTGTGACTGAGAGAGAAGAATAGAAAGGAGAGAGAAAAAGACAGAGTGAGTGTGAGACTAGGGGTAAAGGGAATCGAGTGAGAGAGACAGACAGACAGACAGACAGGTTCTGGTCACCACATTATGAGAAGGATATGACTGTACTCAAGAGGATGCAGAGCAGATTTCCCAGGATGCTGCCTGGCCTGGAGGGTCTGAGCTATGAGGAAGGATTGGAAAGGCTGGGATTGTTTCTCTTGGAGCAGTGAAGGTTGAGAGGGAACCTGCTAAAGGGCTATAAGATTATGAGGGGCAGAGATAGAGTGGACAGGAAGGCAATTTTTCCATAAGTAGAGGAATCAATACCCAGGGCAGATTTAAGATAACACAGACGGACAAAGATAGAAACAGGGAGAAGGAGTAGGGTTAGGGTTGGGGTTTCGCCCTGTGAGGCTGCTCTATCATTCAATATGATCATGGATGATCGTCTCCCTCAATGCCAAGCTGGGATTAGTATTGTTAGATCATTGATGACCTGGATAGATTTGTTTAATGCTGTTCATGTCATTGAGCTTCTGATTGAGAGAGGGACAGAAAACACACAAAGAGAAAGAGAGAGAGAGAGAGAGAGAGGTTCACATTGTGAGATTGAGTGAGAGGACAAGGCATTTAACAGCTACCCCAGGACTCAGTGTTCCAATATACCAGAATAGCGCCTGCTATAGAGATCAATTAGAGAGTGACAGGAGGGAGGGACATAAACAAAGAGAGAATGAGAGAATGAGAGATTGAGGGTATGAGGAGAGAACAAGTGAGGAAACAGGTAGATAGATAAGTGAAGGAGACCAACAGATGATAAGAGACAGAGAGAGAGAGATCAACCAACACAGAAGGAAAGGGAGATAAACAGAGTGTCAAACACACATGGAAAAAGGGAAAGATATAAGTGGTTATATAATTGGGAGAGGACAGAGTCGGAAATGGAATAGAAAAAGAGGGAGTAAGTCAATGAATGACAGAATATATACAAGAGAAAGGGGAGAAAGAGAGAAAATGGAAAAGGGATGGAGAAAGTTCGGAAGGATGAGCAAGAGAGAGAGAGAGAGAGAAAGAGAGAGAGAGAGAGAAGAGGAAGTGTGGAGGCTGACGTGGCTCTCTCTGCCCGATGTCATTTACATACTGAGGAACACCCAGTCAGACTCTCACAGGCTGCAGCTTTATAAAGCAGAGCCCAGTGAAGGGAGAGTTTATCAGGAACCAGGCACAGGGACAGCAGCACACACCATGATTTCACACATCGAGTTGGTCTGGCCCCTGGCATTCTGCATCGCAGGTACATCAGCAATCTCTCCTTCCAACCTGAATCTTTAGCCCTCCATTTTACTTCAGTTCCACAGATTGTGATTGAAGGGAAAATGCTCAGTGTCTTCAACAATTTCTCATTTGACATGCTCTTTTTTTGAAAGTTCTGATTTCACTGTGTTTCTCTCTGACCCCTCAGGTATCAGCGGAGACATCATCATGACCCAGTCTCCCCCGGTGCTGTCAGTGGGACTGGGCCAGACCGCAACACTCACCTGTAAATCCAGTCAGAGTGCCACGACTGATGTTGAATGGTTCCAGCAGCGAGAAGGACAGAAACCCTCTCTCCTGATCTACAATGCAGTAATACGAAACACAGGAGTCTCCGACAGATTCACCGGGACAGAAGTGTCCATCACACACTTCACCCTGACAATCACCAACGTTCAGAATGAGGATGTTGCTGACTATTACTGTCAGCAAAGTAGGAGCTGGCCTTGGCACAGTGATACAGAGCCATACAAAAACCTCAATACACACAGCACCACTGCCTGTACTGACACATCCCACTGCTATATATAATATATAATAATGGACACAAAGTCCCACCTCCTGCCCTGACACATCCCACCACCATACATAATATATAATAATGAACACACAGTCACAGTTATATATAAACAAAACTTAACAAATTAGCTCCATGCCAGGCTTGTCACTATTCAGTCCCTGTGGTATTCACTGCTCACTTAAAGCCTCAAGTTTCCTTATTAAACATATAAGCACATGTGAAGAGCAACTGCAAGGGTGAACTGTGAAAAATAAAGTTCACAAACCTCCCAAACCCAGCTGGACACAGCCCAGACAGAGAGACAGGGACTCAACAGAAAGAGAGAAACAGTTTGAGAAAAACAGAGATAAAAGACATAGGTGACAGTGAGAAAGACAGTGAGAAGGTGAGAGTAAGTGACAGACAAAGGGGGACAGGGAGAAGGTGAAAGTGAATGAGTGACAGAGAGAGAAAGGAAGAGGGTGAGAGTGACAGAGGGAAGCAGAGAGCTAAGGTTTTTGTACAGCCTCTGCACTGGGTGCTCTCACTGTGGTACACGTTCGGTAAAGGAACCAAGCTCAGACTGAGTAAGTAAACCTCAATCCTCTGTTATTAACCCTGTCAATACTGAAACACAATTTCTAAAATACAAATGCTGAATTGTTCAAGGTGTTAGTGAGAAGCTGCAGTGAATGAAATAATTGATTGAGGAGCACTGTGTCTAACAGGGTGTCTAGCTGTATTTATTTAGTTCCATTGCTCTCTTTAAGCAGCAAGATATAAGTCAGTAAGTTTTACTCACCGTGTGGAGGAGCTCTGTCCATTTGCAGCCTGTGGTCCCATTCCTGCAGCATGGAGTGAAATCAGTGAGTAGCCTCCTGCCAGTCTCAGTGTGACGGACACGGGGCAGAGTTTGATGTGAGCTCTGGCTCCCTGTCCCAGTCTCTGATCTCACTGACCTCAGCAGCAGCAGCAGCAGCAGCAGCAGCAGCACAGTGAGACACTGAGCTCCCACCTCTCCCAGCTTTAACTCTGCTCAATCACACAATCACAGAATTGTAACAGTGCACACGGAGGCCATTCCACCCATCCTGTCTGCACCAGCTCTCCGAATGAGCAATACACTGAGTGTCATTCTCCTGCCTTCTCCCTGTCACCCTGCACATTGTTCCTTTTCAGATAACAGTCTCATTCCCTTCGGAATGTTTCATTGAAGCTGCCTCCACCACACTCTCAGGCAGCGCATTCCACACCTTAACCACCCACTGGCTGAAAATATTTTTCTTCATCCCACTTTTGTTTCTTTTACCAATTACTTTCAATCTGTGGTCTCTCCTCTCAATCCTTTCTCAATTGGGAACATTTTCTCCCTGTTTACTCTGTCCAGACCCCTCCTGATGTTGAATTCCTCAAATACATCTCCTCTCAGCCTTCTCTTCTCCAAGGAAGACAGTCCAAATTTCTCCGTTGTATTTTCATAACTGGCATTACTCATCCTTGAAACTTCCACGGTTTTTTTTAACATATCTGCAAAATATTCACTTCCTTCGTGAAATATTCACCTTATCTATTCCCTATAGTCCTGTTTGCCTGCATGTGGCTAAAATTTCTGTCGACCTTTCCTATCCATGTTATAATCAGACTCGCCTCTACAACCTCCTCTCACAGTTCATTCATACACGCACTGCCCTCTAAGTGAAAGAGATGCACCTCAGGTCCCTTTTGAATCTTTCCCCTCTAACCTTAAATGTCTGTCCTCTAGTTTTGGACTCCCCTATCCTGGGGAAAAGACCTTGACTGGTCACCTTATCTATGCCCATTATGATTTTATAAACCTTTAAAATGTCACCCCGTAGCCTCTGACCTTCCAAGAAAATAGCCCAGGCCTAACCAGCCTCTCCTTATAACTCAAACCCTCCAGTCTCGGTGACATCCTTGTCATCCTTTTTACACCCTCTCCAGTTTAATGACAGCCTTCCAATAGCAGCGTGACCAGAAATGTGGCCTGACCAACTCCTATACCCAATGCTCTGACTGGCAAGTGTAACCAAATGCTTTCTTCACCACCCTGCCGACATGTGACTCCAGTTTCAAGGCATTATATGCCTCCACCCCTTGATTTCCCTGTTTGACAACACTCCCCATTGCCCCATAATTAACTGTGTAAACCCTGGCCTAGTTTTTGTACCAAAATTTAACACCTGCCTATTATCTCAATATGGAATGTAAATATGCTCTCAAATAGCCTTCGTCACTGCCCGCTATGCCACCAATTTTGGTGTCATCTGCAAACTCACAAACCATACTTCCTATATTTTCATTCAAATATTTTCTATAAATGACGAACAATGATGAACCCCGAACCAACTTTTTACCACACCGCTGGTCACAGGGTTCCAGTCTGAACAATAACCTTCTACCACCACTCTCTGTCTCCAACCATCAAACCAATTTTTACCAATTGGCTTGCTCTCCCTGGATTCCATTTGATGTAACCTTGCGGGAACTTGTCAAAGGCCTTGCTAAAGTCCATGTAGACAATGTCTACCACTCTGCCTTCAGTTATTAACTTGGTCATGTCTTCAAAAAACTCAATCAAATTTGTGACACAATTTCCCACTTACAAAGCCATGTGGATTATTCCTAATCGATCCTTGTCTTTTCAAATGTGTGTAGATCCTATCTTTCAAAATCCCTTCAATAACTTACTCACCACTGGTATCAGACTCACCTTGCAGACTTTATTAACTAACAGCACAACATCATTCAAGCTCCAGTCTTCCAGCACATCACCCGTGGCTATTGATGATACAAACATCTCTGCAAGGGGCATCGCTGTCTCTTCCCAAGTTTCCCAGAAACTGCTGGGATAGACCTGATCCGGTCCTGGGGATTTATCTACTTTAATGAGTTTTAAGAACAGATTACAGCACCTCTTCGTCTGTAATATGGACTCTTCTCAAGACATCAACAGTTATTTCCCAAATTTCTTCACTTCCATGTCTTTCTCAACTGTAAATATTGCGGTAAAATATTAGATTTGTGACTCATCCATATTTTGTTTGAAAAAGAAATGAAAATTTCTAAGTGTGAGACATTTGGAGGTGATACGTGGGATATGATCCATGGTCCTGACTTTACTCTGGATTGTCCTTTGTCCTTTTCCACTGTCTCCCTAAACCTTGTGATACAATGATCACTCTTCTCTAAATGTCCTCTCACTGACACTTGATCCACTTGAGCCTCCTCACTCCCAAGATCCAGGTCTAGCAGAGCATCCACTCCCATTCACCAGGAAACATACGGCTGAAGAAAAATCACTGAGCACAATCTCACAACTCTGGCCCTCTTTGTCCTTCACACTGCTCCTATCCCATTCTATATTCTGATAACTAAAGTCCCCCTAATGTTTGCACTTCACTGTAAATTCCTTCCAGGTTTGTTCCTCTCCATCCTTCCCACTAGTCAGTGACCTACAGACTGCACTGAAAAAACTGATTGCACATTTTGTTTCTGATCTTGAACCAAATCGGTTCTGTCCTTGACCGCTCTGGGACATCCTCTTTCTCCAGCTCTGCACCGATCTCCTTAACCAATCCCACACCTCTCACTCTTCCCCCACTTTCCTATCTTTCCTAAATGCTTTGTATCCAGGAATATCTGTGTCTGTAACTCTCCAATCTTATTTGTTTCTTTAAATGATGAACAATGATGAACCCCGAACCAATCCTTTTGCCACACCGCTGGTCACAGTCTTCCAGTCTGAATAATAACTTTCTACCACCACTCTCTGTCTCCAACCATCAAACCAATTTTGTACCAATTGGCTTGCTTGCCCTGGATCCCATTTGATCTAACCTTACTAACCAGTTGTCCATGTGTGCAGTCCCATACAGTCAACCGGATTTAGAATTTATTACTCTCTCCCTCACTCTGACCTTGCCCAAGAAGTTACTATTCCTTATTCTCGTGTATCTATCTCCCAGGATTCTGTCTTCCTTGGTGTTCCTCCCTGATATTACCTCCTGGTTCACTCAGACCTGCCAAATTGGTTTAATCCCTCCCCAACAGCACAAGCAAGTCACACCTCAAGAAGCTCAATTCCTGCTCTGTTCAGGAGCAACCCATCCAGTCTATAGAGGTCGCATCTCCCCTGGAATCATTCCCAATGTCCAATATCTCAAACCCTCCCTCCTGGACCATCTTTTCAGCCTCACATTCACCTGTCTTATCCTCCTATTCCTATTCTCACTTGCATTGGTTGCTGGGAGTAATCCAGAGATTCCTACTTTTGAGCTCCTGCTGCTAATTTCCTCCCGAGCTCCCTAAATTCTGACTGCAGGACCACATCCCTTTCCTCCCTCTGTCACTGGGACCGATGTGGACCAAGACTGTTGTCTGTTCCCCCTCTCCCCTCAGGATGCTCTACAGCAGCTCAGTGACATCCTTGACCCTGGCACCAGGGAGACAACACGCCATCCTGGATTCCCATCTGCAGCTGGACAAACACCTATCGATTGTCCTCACTCTCGAATCTCTTCTCACTATCGCTCTTCCAGTCTTCCTTGTGCCCTCCCCCCGGTACAGCTGAGCCCCCCACCACCACAGTGGTGCCATAGACTTGACTCTGGCTGCATTACCCAGATGAACCATCATTCTCATCAGGATTCTGAACTGAATCCTAATTGGAGAGAGGAATGCACTCAGGGTATCCCTGTACTAGCTGCCTGGTCCTTTTGGACTGTCTGCTGCTCCCCCATTCCCTCTCTCCCTGCATACTCTGAAGCTGCAGAGTGACCACATCTAGAAACGTGCTCTTCACGGACCTCTCAGCCTCACGGACGCTCCGCACTGACACCAGCTGCTGCTCAAGCTCCGAAACCCGGAGCTCCAACTGCTGTCACTGATCACACTTCCTGTAATCATGGTATTCCAAGACCGGGGAAGCATTCTGAAGTTCCCACATGGAACAAGATGAACTTTTCTCCATTCCCTGATTACCTCTTGGCAAAGTTCTGATGACAAACAGCTCCAGCAGGGCTCACAATCCAGTGCTCTCAGTGTTCTTGGGTTTTGCAGAGTCTCTTCAAAAATATCAGAATTAGGCCATTCGCCCCATCAAGTCTGCTGTGCCATTTGGTCATGGCTGATGTGTTTCTCACGACCATTGTCTTCCCTTCTTACCATTATGTTTGATTGCCTTTCCAGTCAAGAACCTACCAATGCCTGTCCTAAATGCACTCAATGACTTCACCACCACAGCAACTGGTTATCCTTTAACTCTGTGGCTGTGCCCACTGGTCCAATTTTCTCTTCCTTGTGGAAACATCTTCTCCACGTCCATTCTATCCAGGCCTCTCAGTATTCTGTAAGTGTCAATGTGATCTCCCCATGTCCTTCTGAACTCCATCAAGTACACATCCAGAGTCCTCAACCGCTCCTCATCAGACCAGGCTGTCACCCCCAGGGTCATTCTTATAAACCTCCTCTGGATCTCCTCTAATACAAGCACATCCCTCCTTAGATACAGGTCCCAAAACTGTTCACAATATTCCAAATGCAGTCTGACCAGAGTCTCATACAGCCTCAGCAGGACATACCTGTTCTTGTATTCTAACTCAGTTGAAATGAATGATAACATTGCATTTGTCTTCCTAATTGCTAACTGAACCAAAATGTTCACCTTCAGAGTAACCTGAAAGAGGACTTCCAAGTCCCTTTGTACTTGAGAATTCTGAATTTCCCCATTTAGAAAACAGTTTGAGCTTCTGTTCTTCCAACCAAGCTGCATAACCTCACACATTCCCATATTGTATTCCATCTGCCACTTCGTTGCCCACTCTCTGAGCCTTTCCAAGTCCTTCTGCAGCCTCCCTGCTTCCTCAACTCTCCCTGTCCCTCACCTCATCTTTGTGTCATCAGCAAATTTAGGAACAATGCCCTCAGTTCCTTTTCCCAGATCGTTGATATATAATTAATTGTTACATGATCAGCTGAAGTCCCAACACTGCCCCCTGCTGAACTGCACGAGGCACCAGCTGCCATCCTGCAAAAGACCCATTTATTCCCGCTCTCTATCCATGTCAGTACCGGGCCCCAAACCCCATGGGCTCTTATGTTATTTAGCAGCCTCCTGTGTGGCAACTTGTCAAAGGCCTTCTAGAAATCCAAATAGATCATGTTGATTGGTTCTCCTTTGTCTAACTTGTCATTAACTCCTCTTATTACATAGAATTCCAGCATCTCCCTCTCGAACTGCAGGGTGAATTCTAACACATTATGGTCACTGCCCCCTCAGGGTTCATTCACCTTCAGTTCCCCAATCAGAGCTGCCTCATTACACATCACCGAATCCAGAATTACCTGTTTCCTAGGGGATCTACCACAAACTATTCCGAAAAAGCCTCTCGTAGACATTCCATGAATTCCCTTCCTTGAGATCCATTCCCAACCTGACTTTCCCAGTTCACCTGCATATTGCAGTCCCCACAACTATTGTAATAATCCCTTTCTTACATGCCTTTTCTGTCTCCTGATTTATTTTCTGATCCACGTCCCGATTACTGCAAGGAGGTTTGTACATAATTCCCATCAGGTTCTTTGTTCCTTTGTGGTTTCTTAAATTGACTCACACAGATTCTATGCACTCTAACATTATATTTCCTCTTGCTGTCGATGTAATTTCAATTCTAACTGACAGAGTAAACCCACTCCCCAACTTGCCCATCTACTGATCACGAGGAACGTAAAAACATAGAAAATAGCTGCAGGAACAGGCTATTTAGCCCTGAGAGCCTGCACCACCGTTCAATATGATCATTACTGATTATGCAATCTCCGATTCCCATTCCCACTCTCCCCAATATCCCTTGATCCTTTTAGCTGCAAGTGCCACATTCCTCTTGATATATGTCTAACAAACTGCCCCCATGAGCTTTCTGTGGTAGAGAATTCCACAGGTTCACAACATCTGAATAACCTAACCTTATTTGTGATCTTTGAAGCCGAGTTTTGGATTTCTCTAATATCGGGAACATTCTTCCAGCATCGAGCCTGTCAAGTCCCATCAGGATTTTACATGTTTCTGTGAGATTCCCCTCATTCTTCTAAATCCCAGTGAGTACAAGCCCAGTCAATCATATGTCAGTCCTGCTGTCCCAGGAATCAGTCTCATGCACCTTCGCCGGGCTCCCTCAATAGCAAGAATGTCCTTCCTCAGACTAGGAGACTAAAACTGCGCACAATACTCAAGGTGAGGCCTCACCAAGGCCCTGTTTAATTCTGCAAGAAGTCCTTACTCCAATACACAAATCCTCTCACTGTGAAGGCCAACATGCCATTAGCTTTCCTCACTGCCTGCTGCACGTGCGTGCCCCCTTTCAGTGACTGTTCCACCATGACACCCAGCTCTCATTGCACCTCACGTTTTCCTAAACTTTCACCATTTATTAATAATTTGACTTCCTGTTTACCACCAAAGTGGATGATCTCACATTTACCCACATTATATTGCATTTGCCAAACATTTGTCCACTTAGCCAGCCTGTCCAAGTAACGCTGCAGCCTCTTAGCATCCTCCTCACACCACACACTGTCACCCAGCTTCATGTCATCTGCAAGTTTGCATGGATTGCATTCAATACCTTTGTCCATGTCATTTATGTATATTGTGAACAGCTGGGGTCCCAGCACTGAACCCCTGCAGTACCCCACTCACCACTGCCTGCCACTCTGAGAAGGACCCATTTATTCCAACTCTCTGCTTTCTATCTGGCAACGAGTTCTCTCTCCATGTCAATACATTACATCCAATACCATGTGGTTTAATGTAACTCACTAATCTCATGTATGGGACCTTGTCAAAAGCCTTTTGAAATTCCAGATACACAATATCCACTGAGTTCTGAGGGAGGGTCACTCAATTCGAAACTCTAACTTCGATTGTTCTCCACAGATGCTGCCAGATTTGCTAAAATGTTTCATCATTTTTTTTTTGTTTTGTTGTCCACTGATTCAGCCTTGTCCACTCTCAGCTGATCACATCCTCAAAACCTTCCGGAAGATGTGTCAGGCCTGATTTCCCTTTCGTAAATCCATGCTGACTTGGACCGATCCTGTCACTGCTTTCCAAATGCTCGGTTATTGTATCTTTAATAACTGACTCTGGTGTTTTCCTCATGTATAATTCCTCATTTTCACTCTCCCTCCTTTTAGTAAAAAGTGGGGTTATATTGGATACTGTCCAGTCCATTGGAACTCTGTCAGAATCGACAGAATGCCAGAAAATGATCACAAATGTGCCCATTATTTCTACACCCACTTTCTTAAGGACTCTGAGTTGCAGAGCATCAGGCCCTGGGGACTTACCAAGTTTTGATACCATCAGTCTCCCCAAGACCATATCCTGACTAATAAGGATTATCTTCAGTCCTTCCTTCACACTTGACCCTCTATCCCCTTGCATTTCCTTTCAATAGGATGTGCATCCTTGGATATTTAGTCCCCAGCCCTGATCCCCTTGCAGCCACGTCCCTGCGCTACAGGCTCATTTACCTTGTTTCACATACTCCATACATCGAAGTACAACACCCTCAGTCATGCATTGACTGCCTCCTTGTCATAGTTGAAAATGTGTTGCTGGTTAAAGCGCAGAAGGTCAGGCAACATCCAAGGAACAGGAAATTCGACGTTTCGGGCACAAGCCTTTCATCTGATGAAGGGCTTGTACCCGAAACGTCGAATTCTCTGTTCCTTGGATGCTGCCTGACCTGCTGCGCTTTAACCAGCAACACATTTTCAGCTCTGATCTCCAGCATCTGCAGACCTCACTTTTTACTCCTTCTCATAGTTATCTCTTTTAGAATTCATAGTATTCCTACAGTGTGGAAGCAGGCCATTCAGCCCAGCCTGACACTCGAAATAGCATCCCACCCACCCTACCATTCCCATGGATAATCCTCCTAACCTACACATCTTTGTGACAATGGGAGGAAACCCAAGTAGACACGGGGAGAATGTATAAACAACACACAGATAGTCAGTTGGAATTGAGTCTGTGTCTCCGGAGCTGTGAGACAGCAGTGCTAACCACTGATCCACCATTCCACCCTGCGGGGCCTCAAGTTCGATTCCTCATCCTTTCCATACTCTCTATCCTAGTACTTGGTCTGGATACTTTAATAAAGTGTCCTGAGCCCCTACCTTCTTCAAACAGTTTAAATTCCTCGAAGCTTGATTTACCTTGGTTTGTGTGGTACCACTTTGTCTACATTATTCCGAATCGGTCATGCATTAAGAGACAAAGCCTTTGAGTTTGTTCTAGTATTGAGCTTCCCTGCACTTTTAAGTTTCCTTAGTACAATAAGACATTCACAATACTCTGTCCTTTCCTTTTATTTTCTGGTAACAATCAATCCCATCACTATCCAGTAACTCTCCCTTCTCCTTTAACTTTCATTTTCTCATTTTCCATCCAACTGTTCCAGTTACTTTTTCTTTGAATCATATTCAGGCTGATATTTATCCCTGAACAAACATCACTCAAAATGTTCCTTGGTTCATTGTTACTTGTGGGATCTTGCTGTGTACAATCTGGCTTTCACATTTCCTGCATTCCTACAGTGAGCACATTCCAAACAAGTTCCACACTGTCTGCAAATGTCTTGGGGACAGCATGGATCTTTCTTTTCTTTGGATGAACTGGGAGTCTTTCAGATGTGAAAGATTCCGTTCCAATGTTGCACAGTCCTCCTCCTGAATTACAGTTCCTGCTTTGTCCCTCTCTTTTGTGAAAACAGACCGGAAGTTTTCATGAGGAACAATTGCTCCATCTTCCACCCCCACACACAAGTTCCCTTCCTGCTCTCGAATGGGCCTCATACATTCCTTCATTCTCTTGTTCTTTCTGTGATTATAAAACATCACTGGGATTTCCCTGACTTCATTTGGACACATTTCATCCTGTCAGCTCTTTGCTTTCCTCAGGTCTTGGTAAATCTCACCCCTGCATTTTGTCTTTCAGCCTACTTTTATCAAATCACTGCCCAGTTTAGTAAAATGGTTTGTTCCCAAATAAAAACATTTACATTTGTTCCGTGGTTCTCTATTTCCATCCCTACTCTCAATCTCACTGAGTTCTGATCACTGTCACTGAAATGCTCCCCCATTGATAGCCCTTCCAGCTGCTCACATTCATTCCATAAATGATGGTCCAAAACTGTCCCTTCTCTTTCACCATCACTTTCTCAGCGGCGATTAGGGATGGGCAATAAATGCTGGCCCTTCCACTGACACTCACATCCCAATTTTAAACGGCCCTGTCCTTTTATGGGGCTTATTAGGTATTGAATACAAATGTTCAAATTGATTGTTTTGCCAGTGAAGGTTCAGAGTTGAAATCCCTTTGAATGGCAGGGATTAAAATTGTTTCTCTTGTCTTTCAGGCCGTGAGAACTCTCAGCCCAAGCTGACCCTGCTGCCCCCCTCCCCGGAGCAGATCAATGCCAAGGGCACTGCCACCCTGGTGTGCCTTGCCAATCACTTCTATCCCGATGAGCTGGAGGTGCAGTGGAAGAAGGATGGTGCAGTCATTTCGGACGGGGTGCAGACCAGCAACTACCTGCGAGCTTCGGACAGCACCTACAGTGTCAGCAGCCTGCTGACCCTCTCTGGATCTGACTGGGAGTCCAATGCTCGCTTCTCCTGTGCCCTCACCCACATGACCCTCCCGTCTCCCCTCAGCAAGAGCATCAGGAGATCAGAATGTGTGTAGAGTGTTTGAGACAGTCCACAGAGGAGACACAACTTTAAATAGGACAGGGCTGAGCTGCCAGGACAAAGGTCATTGCCAGCACTGAATTTCAATTCTCTTCCTTCTCAGGACTGGCTCAGAGACACGTCTGAGGTTCAAGGGTTAAGGCAGGTCTTTGGGATCATCAAAAATAAGCTTTACTCTGTATCATACCCCATGCTGACCCTGTTCTAGGAGTGTTTGATTGGACAGTGAAGACTAGTGATGCCAAGTAAAACCTCTCGAAGATGCTGAAAACTGTCAGCTGTTCAAAACAATGTGAACCTCAGAAGTCTCTGTTTCAGTAAACCAGGTCTCCTTCCTGCTCAGCCGCCAGTTCCAATTTAAGGTTTTGTCACTGTTTAAAGGGACAGGATTCTCATGTTATTGAGAAAATCTCCACAAGTGTTTTCCTTAAGCTCCATTGTGGCTGTGAATTTGAGCAGCTTCCTCTGTCTGGGCTGTTAGTTGCAGTCTGTTTTCTGTTCATGTTAATCTGGAAATGGGAATAAAGATGAAGAAGATTCAGTCTCTGTCTCTGTGTGTGCTTTGGGAATGGCCAGAGCTGAAACTTCAGGGAAAGGTGTGTGAAGTGTTAACCTCCAACTTCAAGGCCTGGAACAAAAGGGGGAGAATCGAGGAGTTAATGGGGTCCCTGGAGAAGGAGGGCAATTCTACAACTGTGTCCAGAGGGGTTCTTTCAGAAGGAATGCAGGGCCCCAAGGAATTCTTTCCCAATAAATGGAGAAAAGAAGGAAGGCAGGAAGGGACACTGGGGAACACAATAATCTGATGGAAATTCCCTCACCCATCCCTTAGGCACAGCAAGATGCCAGGTCAAGAAATTCAACTCAACTGTTTGTGAGCCATTGCCATTGGGAACCCTGTATTTATGAATATGACCAGCAGGCTCTTGTTACTCAGAATAACAATTCTACAGGGTTTGAGAAATACATATTCCATAAATTAGACCTGCGTTTTGTTTCCTTTTCAAATGGGATGGAATTGCCCCGTGTGTCCATGGGGTCAGATTGAGAATGTCCAATGCGGGGGCATCTGGGAGTCACGGCTGGGGAGGATCATCAATGATAAACCTTCTGCTGTCATATTCTGTAGCCCCTGGGCCATCTCAGTGAGGATCACCCAGGGCTCAGGGTGGATTCCAGAGCAGCTCATTGTCCTGACTGTTGTGTTCCTCAGTCCACACGTGGCTCCAGCAATCTCACTCCATGGTTTTGGTATCAATGGGAACCATGGGGCTGAAATCTTATCCAAACAGACCCTCACACAGCAGGGAGGCTGCTGGTGGCTCAGAAACCCCTTGGATTCAGTCCCAGATTCCACTGTGGCTCTTTCATCAAACACAGCATTAGCACACTGACACCACATTCAGAGGGCAATCCTGAGATGGGGCAAGTTTGGTTCTTGATTCCAATGTGAGGAAATGGGGGCTGGGTGTGAAATGTCTAGTCTGAAACTGGTGGGGGTACTTTATAATGAAGAATAGAAACTGACGTCAGAATAAAGTTAGGTGTTGATGGGAGTGAGGAATATCTCAGTGATCTGTCTCCAGAATCCACAGCCGGTACACATCCTTCTGTCAGACAGAGAAACTGCTCCTTGACATCCTATATTTCTCTATCTTTCCCAGAAAAGGTGAAATATTCTCTGCCTCTCTGGTACAGGACTTTTTAAAAAGGGCTGTGGGAAGGGAACTGTTGACTCTCAATGACAAAGCCAATGGAAGGATGTGGAGCTGGCTCTGTGAAATGTTAGGGCACAGAGGATGACACCAGAAGCAATTCAATGTTGTCACTCTCTCCTTTTTAATTGTCAAACTGGTAATAATTGGTTTTCCCTCACAACTTGCTCTCTTGTATTTGATCCACGTGCCTTTCTTGCTTTGCTTCTTTTGACGTCAGTCTGTGGGCAATTCCATCAAAGCCCAATCTCCTCACACCCATCCTGGCCCCTGAGGAGATTAGAGACAAAAAAAACTGCAAATGCTAGAATCCAAGGTTAACAAGCAGGAGGCTGGGAGAACACAGCAAACCAGGAAACCTCCGGAGGTGGAGATGTTGACGTTTTTGGTGTAACCTTTCTTCAGGAAGTGGGGTGGGTGGGTGTTGGGGGAGCTGCAGATAAAGGGAGTGGTGGGGCCAGGGTGGTTAGGTGGGGATAGGTGGAGACAGGTAGAGGATAGGACCTGGTTGGTCGAGGGGAGGGATGATTCTGGATTCATTTCTCCCATCAACAAATCAGGTAATTCTCTCTATCTTTCTCAACCTATCCCCACCTCACCACCTCACTACCTCACTCCAACCCACCCCTTTATCTGCAACTCCCCTCACACCTATTCCCCTCTTCCTGAAGAAGAGTTACGCCTAAAATGTCGGCCCCTGAAGAGATTCGACGTGGTTATTTCACTGAATCAAATCATCGAGCCCATCAATCCTGAGAACAGATTCCAGCATTGAAGTCATATTTCCTGTTTGCAAATGTAAAGTCTCTCTCAGGCTGAAAGAAGGAAGCCTTCGATTGAGAAATGAGTGAGCTTAACCCCTATCCTGAACAACAGCACAACAGAATGGAGTAATATAAATCAGAAACAGTATAAGTACAGGGCAGCCTATATACTGCAGCTCGCACTAGGTGCAGCCAGCACAGAGGGGAATGCTGGTCAGTGTGGGAGTTTGGTGAACTCAGAGAAGGAGTCTACCTTTGCTTTTCCAACCTGATTTGGAACTGTCACTTCAGCTGATGGGAGCCTGCACATGCACTTGGTTTGAATGAAACAAAATGATAAACAAGAAAATAGGAATCTGGATTTGTTTAGTTTGAGGGGCTGTACAAATAGACTGCTTCAGGACATGTCCATTAGGGAAGTTTAATAAATGGAAAGTAGACTGAAACAGACTGAAGACAATTACTGCTCTAATGAAGGAATGGATATTTTTCATTTGTAAGTGAGATCAACATTTCTTTATTGCATTGAAATGATTCAGGGTAAATACATCTGCAGTGAATGTATAAAACTACAGGAGCTCCCACGCAGGGTGTTTGGAATGAAGGCTGAATTGAAAAAGCAGTGATACATCAGGGAGTGCCGGAGAGACCTGGAGGATTAGTTCCAGAAGGAAGTTATAGGCCTCAAGACTAAACAGTTCAATTCCTCGTTGTAGTAAGGGGCAGGAGGGTATGACACACGAGGGAGGCAGATAGGGGGTTGGAGAATACAGTGGGACAGGAAAACCCCTCACTCTTCTAAACCCCACTGAGAACAAGGCCAGCCTTTCCAATCCTTCCTCATCACACAGCCCACTCATACCAGGGATCAATCTGGTAAAACTCCTGTGAACCACCTCCAATGCATTTATATTCTTCCTTCAATAAGGAGACCAAAACTACACACAATACAGTATTTGAGATGTGATCACACCAATGTCCAGGAATAACTGAAACATCACAGTCTCACTTTCTGGTCCCAAATCACACCTACTGTTACTTTTACCAGCCTTTTTACTGCCCATCTTTACTTGTCCTGTGCTGTAGGTAGATCCACAGTGTCCTGGGGAAGGGAATTCCAGAATTCTGACCCAGTGATGATATGTCCAAGTTAAATTGGTGAATAGCTTAGAGGGAACTTGCTGGGGTGATGTTTTGTCTGAGATGATCAGAAAAGCCTTACATTCACATTAACCTGAGAGGGCAGTGGTTTAACCGATTATCCAGCAGATGGCATCTTTGCCCTTACCAGCCTCTCGTCAGTGCTCCAGTCTCTGGAGTGAGACATGAAAACCTGCAGGTTCAGGTGACGGTGTTACTGAGGCTGTTTATTCTTTCCTGGGATGTGGGTGTCACTGGATTTGTTCTCCATCCCTAACTGCCCTGAAACTGAATGGCTTGCTCGGCCTTTCAAATGGCAGGTAAGGGTCAGCCACATTGCTGGAGTCCTGGCAGAGTCAGACATCTGCCACAGGTCTACAAGAACAAGGCCCTTTGGCCCAATGAGCCAAAGCCCCAGTCAAAACCACCACCTCACCATTCTAATTCCATGTTCCAGCATTCGGCCTGTAGCCCTGTGTACCTTGGCATCACAGTTTCACATCGAAATACTTCAATGTTATGGGAGAGTTTCTGCCCCAACCACCCTTACAGGGAGTGAGCCCCAGACTGTCACCACCCTCCGGGTCAAAATGTGCTTCCTTATCTTCCCTCTTAACATTTGGCCATTTATCTTTAATCTGTGCCTCTCCGGTCATTGATTATAATATAACCCCATGTCACCAAGTCTCCCTTATTGACACATGAACTGTAATGCCTCAGAGAGAGTCGGGCACCGGAGGCTTAGGGTTTCTGACACTCAGCCTGTTTATGTCAGTGAGGATTCTCCCTGTTATATCCTGGTAACGATTTGAGTTTTCCTTGTGAAACCCAGTTGGAAATTTTAATGGCACTGAATTTTCCACACACTCCCACCTCTCTTGATGCTCACCCTTCTCTGGTTAATTCTTCCCATTTCCTTCCCCTCTCTGAGTTAATTCCATTTCAGTAAAATCTGTGATAATTCCATGGAGGATGTGCACGAGAAACTGCCACAGAGAATCTCCCAGCCCTTCAAGGTTTGCAGCAAGCCTGGACTGTGCCCTTGTGTACCTTGCCTGAAGGACTCCATGTGATCTGTCAGCCTCCATCCCAGCCTGATAACCATCTCGGACATTGGAAGGAAATGCCCAAGGAGCAGGTTAACATGGTGCAAAAAGCCTTTCAGCTGAAGCTTCAGTGTTTACGCTCAGTGTGCATTATCACTTGCTAATTGCTTTCCTTTTACATGATAATGAGGAAAGAACTTTTGGTGCAGTTTTTTTTAATCATCTCAGGATATTCAAAGCTGTGAGCATAGAGCAGTCACGTTCACGGACAAGATGGTCAGGTCCCACAGGCAGTAAATGAATGACAAAACAAATCTGTTTTGTTGGCACTAGTTGAATATTGAACAGGACACCCGAGGGAATCTCTTCAGAATGGGATCTTGTCGAGCCCCCTGAGGTGGGGGTGGGGATGGTCGGGTGTGGTGGTGGTGGAGACTCAAATGATGGTGCCAGAGACTGTGCAACTTTCAGCAGTGCACCACAGTCTCAGCCTGGATTCTGTGTTCTCATTTCTGAGGTGGCTTTCAATCCGATGACCATTTTGACTATGGGCCAGGAGCATTGCCCATGGAGCCACGGTCAGTAACAATGTAAACTGTGTGGCTCTGAAAGCCTGAGTCTGCATCTCAGCTCGGGAGGATATCAGCTCATTCATCAAATCTGTCTCTGCCCCTCTGCAGGCTGACCAGGCTGCCGGTGCCTTTCCAACACTCCCACATTTCCTCTTGTGTCACAGCTCATTCTGCTGAGGGATAGTTGTGCTCGTGATCGAAAAGTGTGGCGCTGGAAAAGCACAGCAGGTCAGGCAGTTGTGCTCAGGCCGAGGAACATGACCTTGTCCCTCTGTCAGATCCTCTTCGAGACACTCATGGCTCATTACCGCCCTCTGCAGGACAATTAGGGAAGAGCAACAAGCAAGGATAGAGATGGAGACGTGGAACTTCAAATACTGATCTTTGCACTTTTGGGGCATGCTTTGATGGCTGTTTTTTAGATCTTTGCGAACGATGTTTTTTTGCTGATCCCACTGCTAATCCGAAGGACACTCCACCTTGCAGTCTTACAAACCAGATTCACCACCTTGCAGTCTGACAAGCCAGGTTCTCCCATTTCCAGGCTTTGTTTCTGGGCAAGGCTCCAGTCTTTCAAAGAGATGAATTCAAGCTTCACCAGTTTGATCATTTGAATTGTAAGTCATTTATTTTTATTTCTCCTGGGATGGGGTAGGCGTTGAGTGTCGGTTATTTGTTGCTCTTCCCAAACTGTCCTGGAGATGGCGATGGTGAACCATGTAATATCTGGGAAGCAACTGACAGGTCATTCCCACTGGAATCCACAGGAATGACTGCGGGTTTGTTTGCGGCTAATGGAAGGAGTCGTTACCCAAACTCCTCAGCTGCATTGCAAATACTCTATAGTTACTGGAAGGCAGCTGTTTCACTGTGCCCGTACAATACAAAGTTGCACACAACACCAGGCTCCAGCTCAAGAGGTTCATTTTAAATCCCAAGTTTTCGAATTGCTGGTCCTTCGTCAGGTGTTCCCCAGTCCACCATCGGTATCCCCACATTACTGAACAGTACAAATAACTGGGGCTCTGCGAGGATCCAACCGGCTCAATCTGAGAGAGTACAGCTCTCGAATCAGGATACCATAATGAAAATGCGCTGCATGCTATGATATATCAAAAAGAAATACATTGATGTGACTTTAGATTGTCTTCAGATTGTGCTTTTTTTTATTCTGTGATACATGTAGATTCCTGAAGAAGGACTCATGCCCGAAACATCGATTCTCCTGCTCCTTGGATGCTGCCTGACCTGCTGCGCTTTTCCAGCAACACATTTTCAGCTCTGATCTCCAGCATCTGCAGTCCTCACTTTCTCCTCTTACATGTAGACTATGTCAATATTCAGTATCACAAAGTATGTTTCCTCCAGTAAACACTTTCCAACACACCCTGTCCATTCTGCTTTACTCCTCATTGCCTCTTCTACAATTGTCCCTGTTCCCTCACTCCGTCCCAGTCCCAGAGGAATTGATGGCCAGAGTTCATGACCGCGCACTGTGTGAAGGTTGGTGTGAAGTGAGGCCAGTGTGTTGAAGCTTGGGCTCCTGCCTCGGGGAGAAAGTGAGGTCTGCAGATGCTGGAGATCAGAACTGAAAATGTGTTGCTGGAAAAGCGCAGCAGGTCAGGCAGCATCCAAGGAATAGGAAATTCGACGTTTGGGCATAAGCCCTTCATCAGGAATGAGGTAAGTGTGTCCAGCAGGCTAAGATAAAAGGTAGGGAGGAGGGACTTGGGGGAGGGGTGATGGAGATGTGATAGGTGGAAGGAGGTCAAGGTGAGGGTGATAGGTCGGAGTGGGGTGGGGGTGGAGAGTTCAGGAAGAAGATTGCAGGTTAGGAGGGCGGTGCTGAGTTCGAGGGAATCAACTGAGACAAGGTGGGGGTAGGGGAAATGAGGAAACTGGAGAAATCTGAGTTCATCCCTTGTGGTTGGAGGGTTGCCAGGCGGAAGATGAGGCGCTCTTCCTCCAACCGTCGTGGAGGAAACAACTGCCCCACTCTGGAGAAAAGATCTTCGCTATTCACCCTATCTATGCCCCTCATGATTTTATGAACCATTATATTGTCACCCCTCAGCCTCCAAAGTTGCAGGGAAAATAGCCTCAGCCTATTCAGCCTCTCCAGATAGCTCAAACCCTCCGAACCTGGCAACATCATTGTAAATCTTTTCTGAAGCATTTTAAGATTCACAACATAATTCCTGTAGCAGGGAGACCAGAATTGCACACAGTATTCCAAAAGTGCCCTAACCAATGTCCTGTACAGCCGCAACAGCTCCCAACTCCAATACTCAATGCACTGACCAATAAAGGAAAGCAAACCGAACAACATCTTCACCACACTATCGACCTGCAACTCCACTTTGAAGGAACTATACTTTTTTTTTGGATGAACTGGGAATCCTTCAGTTGTGAAAGATGCCATTCCATGTCACCATTGGAGGAAGAGCAGGCAGTTCCCCCAGTGCCCTGGTTAATACTTATACCCCAATCAAAATCAATAAAAATCTATTTCCTTGCTAATTATCATAATGTGTTTGGGATCTTACTGTGCACACTCTGCTGGAAAGAGCCATTGGGGCATCCTGAGTTGGGAACAGGTGCTACACAAATTCAAGTCTTTCTTTAAGGTTGGAGCTTCCTGATCCTGACCCTGACCCATTGTCCGTGTACTCTCACCTTCCAGGGGTCATTGAGTCATTAGGAGAAGTGACCTTGGCTGACCCTGGGGCAGTGAGGCTCTTTGTAGCCTCACCCCTGACCTCAGCCCATTGGTGTGCAGCAAGGTTTGAAATGTAATCTGGAACCTTCCACATGGACACCCAATGAAGTGTGTGGATCCAAGTCTGCTCCAATGTTCTCGGATAAAGTTCTCCTGATCTGTGGATGATAGCAGGTTTGTTAAAGATGTATTGAGCTCCATCCCACTTTCCAGCTTTTGCTCCATAGCTCTGGAGGCTTCGCTTTTTCAAGTGAATATCCAAGTGTTTTTTCAATGTGATGATGGTTTTGGCCTCTCCCACCCTTTCAGTCAGTGAGTCCCAGATCTCACCAGCCTCTGGGTGGAAACAGTTACTCCTCAACTCCCCTCAAACCCTGCCCCAATTCATTTCAGTCTCTCCCCATGGCTATTGCTTCTCTGCCGATGGAAATCAGTCCTTCCTACCCACTCTGTCCAGGGCCCACATCATTTTACACACCTCGAATGCTCCACCATTCAATATGATCATGGCTGATCATCCAACACAATCCCCTGTTCCTGCTTTCTCCCCACATTCTTTGATCCCTTTAATCCTAAGAACAATATCTAATTCCTTCTTGAACACATATACCACATCTAATTCCCTCATGCAGGAAGAATGGATGAGAATTATTGGGTTGTTATTTTTTGACCAGTATGGACACAATGGGCTGATGGGCCTTTTGGGTCTCTATGATTCTATGATTGTATATTATGAATAACTGGGTTACCAAGGACTGACCCCTGTAGTATGACACTTGGTAACTACCTGCCATTCAGAAAAAGACTTGTTGTTTCTGTCCTGTCTGCCAACCAGTTCCCAATCCATGTCAGTACATGACCCCCAATCCTCTTGTTAATTGGGATTTCCCTGATTCCGTTGGACATATTTCATCCTGTCAGCTCTTTGCTTTCCACAGGTCCTGTTCAATGTCACACCTGCATTTTCTATCCTCCTCTCAGCTTTCTGCAGGTTTGCTCTCCAGATAACCAACATCACCATCCCTGTTTGGTCTTCCCTACTCTGCTGCCTTTTGACATCCCAGGCTGAGAGTCTATATTTGGGAGTCCCACCCTTACTCATTGTGGGAACAGATTCTGAACAATCTCTTTCTCATCCTTCGAGGCCTCCCACTGCCCTGACACTGATATTCCATCCACAGTTTCAGTCCACTTTTGCTAAATCACTGCATAGTTTAGTAAAATAGTTCATTCCCAAATGAAAACTTTTACACTTGCTCCATGGTTCTCCATATCTATCCGTACTCTCAATCTCACTGAGTTCTGATCACTGTCACTGAAATGCTCCCACATTGATAGCTCTTCCAGTTGCCCATATTCATTCCCGAAACAATGGTCTAAAACTGTCCCTTCTCTTTCACCATCACCCTCTCAGGGGCAATTAGGGATGGGCAATAAATGCTGGTCCTGGCAGTGACTCTCATATCCCAAGAAGCAATTTAAACAATACCTGTTCTTTTGTCGGGTTTATTCTGTGTTGACGGCAAATATTCAATGAGATTGTATTGCCAGTGAATATTGTGAGGGTTGAATTCCCTTCAAAAGGCAGGGATTAAAATTGTTTCTCTTGTCTTTCAGGCCATGACAACTCTCAGCCCAAGCTGACCCTGCTGCCCCCTTCCCGGAGCAGGTCAATGCCAAGGGCACTGCCACCCTGGTGTGCCTTGCCAATCACTTCTATCCCAATGGGCTGGAGGTGCAGTGGAAGAAGGACGGTGCAGTCATTTTGGATGGGATTCAGACCTGCAACTGCCTGCGAGCTTCGGACAGCACCTACAGTGACAGCAGCCTACTGACCCTCTCTGGGTCTGACTGGAAGTCCAACGTTCACTTCTCCTGTGCCCTCACCCATGTGACTCTCCCCTCTCCCCTTAGCAAGAGCATCAGAAGATCATAATGTGTGTAGAGTGTTGTAGACATCCATGGAGGAGACACAACTTTAAATAGAACAGGGCTGAACTGACAGGACAAAGGTCATCGTTAGCACTGAATTTCACCTCTCTTCCTTCTCGGGATTGCTCAGAGATACGTCTGAGGTTTGGATGTTGAAGTCGGTCACTGCGACAGTGTCGAGAGACTTTACACTATGTCAAAGCTCATGCTGTCGTTGTCCAGGGAGTGTTTGATGGGGAAGTGTTGACTGTATGCCAAGTAAAATCTCTTGAAGTTGCTGACGACTGTCAGCTGTACAAAACAATGTGAACCTCAGAAGTCTCTGCTTCAGTAAACCAGATCTCCTTCCTGCTTAGCTGTCAGTTCTAATTTAAGGTTCTGTCACTGTTTAAAGGGACAGGATCCTCATGTTATTGAGCAAATCTCCACAAGTGTTTTCCTCAAACTCCATTGTGGCTGTGAATTTGAGCAGCTTCCCCTGTCTGGGCTGTAAGCTGCAGTTTTTTTCTGTCAATGTGAATCTGAAAAAGGGAATAAAGATGAAGATTCAGTCTCTGTCTCTGTGTGTTTTGGAAATAGATGACCTTCCCTGCCCCCCCAGTTGATTGGCTGCATTTAGCAGGTCATTGTCACAATTGGTTGCTTAGCCTGTCAATCAATTACAATCATCAGTCATTAATCATTTTCAAATGATCCCTTTGGTCAGGAATTTATGCAGGTTACAAGATTCCAAAAAGAACAGAAACTGAAAGTTGTCAGGACTCAATAAGTACAATCCGACACATTCCCTCCAGGCCCAGCTGATGGGATTGCACTGTGCAATCTCTGCGGCATGTTGGGTAGCCTCTGAAACAATCTTCAGCCATTCACAGACTTTGTCGGCTGTGTCTCTCTCAGTGTGAAAGGATGCTCTCTGGGCGGTCTGAAACCTGTTGATCTTCCAGCTGAAGGAGTCTTCCCCGACTGAGTGTTGCAGACTGGCACATTCCAAGGTCCAGGACTACGTGTTGAGGGACGCGCTGAAGCTTGGGGCAGCTGCTGCCAAGGCGCGGGTGGGGAATGACCACCGTGTAACATCTGCCTGCCTAAAGAAGATCAGGGAGCCCATGCAGTCATTTGGGCTCTGCTGACGCCTCAGCTCAATATATGGGCATATGATTGAAAAATGTACCGACCTGTATATAACAATGATAAATTCCGATCTCCGTATGCAAATATTTACATATGTATGGCATAACCAATGGTACAGATCATCAAATTATTTTATGAATAAAGTAGATTTTTGAAATAAAAACATGTTTAATTTATGCTGCCTGTCGGTGTCTCTCTCTCGGTGTGAGTGTGTTACTCTGTGCTGCCTGTAGGTGTCTCTCTCAGTGCGAGTGTGTTACTCTGTGCTGCCTGTAGGTGTCTCTCTCAGTGCGAGTGTGTTACTCTGTGCTGCCTGTAGGTGGCTCTGTCAGTGTGCGTGTGTTACTCAGTGCTGCTCTCTCTCAGTGTGAGTGTGTTACTCTGTGCTGCCTGGCGGTGTCTCTCTGAGGTCTGTGTCTCCGAGCGATGGATTGAGAATGGGCTTTGTGCTGGGGATTGAAGATGAGACTTTAATCTTCTCAAATCATGAATGAAAAACAGCTCAGCTGATTCAGTCTGAGAGGCAGTTCATTCAGATGGCCAAAGTTAAAAATCACACAATACCAGGTTTGAGTCAAACAGGTTTATTTGGAAGTAGAAGTACTCGTTGCGCTGTTCCTTCATCAGGTAGCTGAAGGGGCAGGATCACAGGACACAGAGTTTATAGTAAATTCAGATGGCAGCTGAGAGTGTATTCTCGGTAAGGGAGGGATTTCAGAGGCAGTGGGCACTGTGCTCCCTAATGTGCTGCCCAATACAAGGGGATTTTCTGGATACAGGTTCAGAATAGTAGTAGCTGCCTGCCCAGCCAATGCTGGCTCACCATAGTTGTATTTCAGCTGTCAATTAGCCCGAAATTAGGAGCAGCAATATTACCTTCCAGGGAGGGGAGCTGTCTGAGGGAGGGAGGTTGAATTCTTACAGCCCCAAGAGAGGTTGCAGTGGATTAATGACAGGTATGACCACCATGAAGGTGTCAAGTTCTCTCCTCCTGTCCCAGCTTTGATGCCCCTCATGTTAAAAACGTGACTGTGCTCCTTTAGGATGATGACCATGTTCCTGGGTGAGGTCGGGAGGGAAGGTCAGCCTCTCCCAAAGGCAGCACAGGCTGGATCGAAGGGGCATCAAGGGTAAGCATGGGGAGATTGAGGGTGACAGAAGGAGGGGGCTGGTTCGCAGGTTGTTATTCAGAGTCAGGTCCCAGAGTATCAGTACTTCTGACAGTCCCGTTTTATTTTTTTTTAGAACCTCTGACACTCCTGTTTATTTTTTTTCTATTACCCCCACACTACGGCCTAACTGCGGTAGTGCTTATTTTTTTCCCCAGCACCCATGTTGTGTATGTGTAGGTGTGAGACACAGTGAGACACACCAAAATGTACGAATCTTTATTCAGTTTCCACCACCAGGAAGAAAGGAAACACCCGAGTGGCCTGTGACAAGCAGTGCCCTTCACATCAAAGGGCAATGCTGTGTGATCAAACAGTGCAGCGGAGGGCAGGGATTATATGAAAATAGAGTTGGAGGAGGAGGTAATGCACTCCACTCCCTGCGGCGCCCCCCTCTCCCTGAACAACTCCAGGGTGTTGGTGGAGACCGCGTGCTCCTTCTCCAAGGACACCCGGGCTCTAACATAACTACGGAAGAGGGGCAGGCAGTCGGCACAAACGACCACCTCCACGGCCCGCTGCCTGGACCTGTTTATGGCCAGTTTGGCCAGGCCCAGGAGCAGACCCACAAGGAGGTCTTCAGACCTGCCCTACCTCCTCCGTACCCGAAGATCAGGAACGTGGGACTGAAATGCAACCAAAAGCAGAGGAGGAGGTTTTTAAGAAAATCAAAAGGGGAGTGCAAATGCCCACACCCAATATACACGTGGTCCACGGACTCCACAGTGCCACAGAACAAGCAGTTGTGCTCGGAGTCCGTGAACCACCCCAATCTGCGGTTGCAGGGGACCGCTGCATGCAGCACCCTCTACCCCAGATCCCCGAGAGAAAGGGGGAGGACTCCCACGTAGAGAGCCCTCCACTGGGGATCCCCACCACCCGGGGGCAAATGGATGTGTCCGGACGGTGGATGAGGGAGAAGAGGTGGACGATGTGCAGCAGCAGTCAATACAGGGCCCCCCTTTTTACATCCTTAAAAGGGACAAAATTAAAATTCAGGAGGTGGCTCAGGTTGTGGGACACAGGCTTCCATGGGAAGTATGGGACCTTGGGGCCAATGTGAAATTCTGTCTGGGCTGGGGTGAGCGTGGACGGGATCCCACCGCACACCTGAGCATCCTCCAACTGGTGCACTACGTCGGGTCCGAGCACCGCCGTTTGACAGTCCCCTTTTCATCTGTCAGCCAGGACTCCCTGTTGGACAAGGTTAACTGTCCCTGTCAGGGAACTCATATTATATATAAAAGAATAAAACATTTATTGAACAAGGAGCTCAAGAGCTAAATGGCACTAGACAAAATGAATGGTTTGAAAGGTTTCATTATGAACACCGCAAATGAGATTTGGTGAAGAACGTTTTCACTCAGTGGGTGGTGGGAATCTGGAATGGCCTGTCATAGAATCCCTACTGTGAGGAAACAGGTTATTTGGCCCAACGAGTCCACACTGACCCTTGGAAGAGTAACCCACCCAAGACCCAATCCCCATCCCATTACTCTACTTTTCCCCTGACTAATGAATCTAACCTACCCATCCCTGACCACTATGGGCAATTTAGCACAGCCAATTCACCTAACCTGCACGTCTTTAGATTGTGGGAGGAACCCAGAGCACCCAGAGGAAACCTACGCAGACACGGGGAGAATGTGCAAACTCCACACAGACAGTTGCCTGAGGCTGGAATTGAACCCGGGTCAAAACATTCGGACCGGCCTTGGCTTTGCTCCAGCTTTTGCATCCACCTCTGGCCCTTCCCACTCTGCAACCAAGACTCTGACTACATTTACCAGAGTCACCCTGAGTCCAGCTGCCGACCTGCAGCCAGCCAGCACACTCGCTCTCCCCCTCCTCATCCATACACCCCCACAGTGCACCCTATCCCTCCACTTCTCCCTCTTCACCTCATCCCCACCTTCCCACTCACCCACCTCACTCCATAACCCACCTCCACCACAATCACCTTTCTCTCCTCCACCCATTTCCCAGTGCTACATCACAACCAACCCTCACCCACCACACCATTACCCTTCCCCCTCCCCTCCTTCAGCCAACTTGGGCCCCCCGAAAACCTCACCCCCGAGCCTTGCCCCATATTTACTATTCCCCCCTCCCCGACCTCGAACTCTCTGAGGCAAAAAAGGGCTCACGGTCATTCCTGCTTGACCCCACCTCAACGAAACCTGCACCCGCCACAACGCGGAGCTCTTCTTCCGCCACCTCTACCTCCGTGTCTTCTTCTTTAACAAAAACTCCCAAACTCCCTGTGAGGACCCCTCCTCCCACCTCCAACCTTCCTGCTCCACTTGGTCACCACCCCCATCCCCCACCACCAACTGTGTACACATCCTAGACCTCTTCAG
The DNA here is from genome assembly GCF_020745735.1 of Hemiscyllium ocellatum. NCBI lineage: Eukaryota > Metazoa > Chordata > Chondrichthyes > Orectolobiformes > Hemiscylliidae > Hemiscyllium > Hemiscyllium ocellatum. Next base: position 19,015,482 of record NC_083409.1, read on the forward strand.
TGCTCACCACTGACGTGATATCAGCCGCCTCAATTTCTCCACATCCCCCCCACCTCCGTCACTCTCTCCAACCACCCCCCTCTGATTGAGGACTCCATTCTCTCCGCGCCAACACCTGGTTCACTATCAAACCCACTGACAAAGATGGGGTGGTGGTAATCTGGAGAACAGACCTAAATGTCACGGTGGCACAGTGGTTAGCACTGCTGCCTCACAGCGACAGGGACCTGGGTTCAATTCCTGCCTCAGGCGACTGACTGTGTGGAGTTTGCACATTCTCCCCGTGTCTGCGTGGGTTTCCTCCGGGTGCTCCGATTTCCTCCCGCAGTCACAAAGATGTGTGGGTCAGGTGAATTGGCCATGCTAAATTGTCCGTAGTGTTAAGTAAGGGGTAAATGTAGGGGTATGGGTGGGCGGCGCTTCGGCGGGTCGGTGTGGACTTGTTGGGCCGAAGGGCCTGTTTCCACACTGTAAGTAATCTAATCTAATGATGTCAGTCACATAGGCCGAACGCCAATTCTCCGACACCATGCCCTACTGCCCCCTTGCCCATGACCCCACGGTGACCCATCAGGTCAAAATCACATGCACTATCAGTGCCCTCATTTCCTCCAGTGACCTCCCCTCCACTGCCTCCAAACTCATATACCCCCAGCCCCACAAGGCCCAGTTCTATCTGCTCCTCAAGATCCACATGTCCAACTATCCCGGGTGACCCATTGTCTCAGCATGCTCCTGCTCCACCAAACTCCTCTCATCCTACCTCAACTCTCCTCCTTGATTCAGGCATTTCCCATCTACATCCGCTACACCAACCACACCCTCCATCTCTTCAGTAATGTCCAGATCCCCAGCCCTGAGCGCTTTATCTCCACTATGGATGTGCAGAACTTATATATATCCATACCCGATAAGGATGGCCTCCAGACCCTCCACCTTTTCCTCTGCAACAGACCTATCCAGTCCCCCTCCACCAATACCCTCCTCCACCTTGCTGAACTAGTCCTCACCCTCAACAACATTTACTTTAACTCCTCCCATTTCCTCTTAATCCAGGGGTTGGCCATGGGCACCTAGATGGAACCCAGCTACGCTTGCTTCTTTATCGTCTATGTTGTATAGTCCCTCTCCAGTATCTACACAGGCACTGTGCCCAAACTCTTCCGACATTACATCAATGACTGCATCAGTGCAGTGACCTGCACCCAGGCTGAACTGGAGCAGTTCATCGGCTTTGCCCACAACTTCCACCCCGTCCTCAAATTCCCTTGGTCCATCTCGGACAGCTCCCTCCCCTTTTTTGACCTCTCCATTTCCAATTCTGGTGATAATCTACAGACAGACATTTACGACAAACCCACATATTCCCATAACTAACTGGACTACACCTCCTTCCACCCAGTATCCTGTAAGAACTCCATCTCATTCTTCCAATTCCTCTGCCTCCGCCCCATCAGCTCGGATGAGGAGATATTCTATTGATCACAGATGTCCAACTGTTACGAACAATGTGCTTTTCCTCCTTCTGTCATCCACTGCAACACATCTATTTCCTGTTCCACTGCTCTAAACCCACCCCCCTCTAAATACAATAAAGGGAGAGTCCCTATTGTCGTCACCTATCACCCCACCAATCTCTGAATCCAACACATCATTCTTAAACACTTCCATCAACTCTAACTAGACAACACCACCTAATACATCTTCCTCTCCCCACCCCTGGCTGCTTTCCACAAGGACCATTCCCTTCGATAATTCTTGATCTGTGCCACTAACACTGCAACCATCCCGAACCCCTTGGTACCTTCTCCTGCAACCTGAAAACATGCAAAACCTGCTGGTACACCAATCCCACACCTCCATCCAGGGCCCCAAACAGTCCTTCCAAGTGAGTCAGAGGTTCACCTGCTTCTCCTCCAACCTAGTTTACTGCATCAGGTGTTCCCCATGTGGTCTTCTCTACATCGGGAAGAGCAAACGTAAACTGAGGAACATTTCACTGAACATCTCAGCCGAACCCACAGGGGCCAAGCAGTCCTACCAGTCATCACCCATTTTAATTCCCCTTCCCACTCCATTTTTGACATGACCATCATTGGCCTCCTCCATTGCCACAATGTACCAAACCACATATTGGAGGAACAACATCTCATCTTGCTTCTGGCAGCATACAGCCCAGATGACTCAACATTGAGTTCTCCAATTTCAAATAATCTCCCTTCACATCCTCTGACCCCCTTCCCAGCACCTCTCCCTCCCCTCCACAACTCCCTTACACCTACCAGATTCATTCCTCCCACTGACCAATCAGGTCACACCCTCCACCTGTCATCACCTATCCCCACTTCATCATCCTGTCCCCCGCCACCTCTTTATCTGCAGCTCCTCCTACACCCACTCCCATTCCTGAAGATGGGTTACACCCAAAACATCAGCTTCTCCACCGCCTGATGCTGCCTGACTTGCTGTGTTCTTCCAGCCTCCTACCTGTCATTGAATGGAACCAGTAGGAAAGGGTTAGACAATCAAGGGTCAGGCTCACAAACAAATGGGAATGGGACGTGCTACAGACAGATGCATTGAGACAGTCAATCACAAAGAGAAGACCAAACTGGAAATGAAACACTAATACACAGTGGATGGAATTTAATATCAGAAAGTGTGAGACCATGAACTTGGGTCAGAATAATCTAAAGGCCGACTATTATTTAAATAGGGAGAGATTCCAACAAAGTGCAGTACAGAGTGATCTGGGTAGTATTGTGCACGGGAAACTGAAAGTTAGTGCAGGTACAGCAAGTAATTGAGAAGGTGAATGGAATTTTCACCTTTATTGCTGGGGGTTGGAATTTAAAAGTAGAGAAGTCTTGTTAAAACTGTACGGGGTGTTAGTGAGGCTGCATCTGGGGTATTGTGTGCAATTTTGGTCTCGGTATTTAAGAAAGGATGGACAGCCGTTGGAGTCTTCCTCCAACTCCTATTTCCCATGTCCTTCTGTGCTCCAATGTCCTTCCCTCACAGCGGAGCTGGTTTGTAGCCTGCCTGCAGTAGCAGCCTCCAGTCTCTGGGTGGTGCTACCAAATGATCTGCATTGCCCAGGCTGTCACAGTTCCCACATTACAATCATGTCTGGTTTTTGGAAGCATTTCATTGGCTGTAAAATATTTTCGAACATCCTAAGTTCAAGGAAGGTATAACAAAAATATAATTCTCTCTCCTTTTATATTTTATCTCGATGCCTTCCCACCTGTCTCCTAACAACATCACAGACTTGTGTAAAATTTAGAATGAATCATGAATCTCTGGGAGAATTTACTCTGTGACAACACGGGGATTATTGACCACCTCCTCAGTGGGCTTTGAGGGTGAAGGTCAATAGCACTCTCATTGGGACTTGATCTGAGTTGTCTCCAGTTAGTCAGTGTTATTGTTCTGGGTCCAGACAGTACTGACCAATGCTGTGTTCTGATTGAGATGAAGTGTGAGCTGTGCTGGGTTTTCACACGTGGCTTACACACACATAGTGAAGCATGGATTACCCATTTCATGAGAGCAAATGGAACTAACAAAATGGGTGGATGTGACACCCCCAAACTCTTCCCTAAGATAGTGGGGACAGGAACAGTTATATTCTCAACAGAAAGAATGATAGAAATGGTACCCCACAGACAGAGGTGGGACAGGAAAAGCAACGCTCCCGAAAGACAGGGGACAGAAACTGTCTGTTCCCTACTTTCTTGTTGTGACACATGACCTTGGGAAATTGGTTTGATTTCTATTTTCTCAGTTGGATTTGGGTTTGATGAGGTGATTCGGGAACAAGTATTCCAATTCCTTATTTCCTGTCACAGCAGATCCACTGAAGGTCATCCTTTCATTTGGAGCTTGCCCAGGTTTCTGTCCAGGCTGATACAGCATGGTCTACTAGTGCTGCTCCTATTGGGCTAAACCATCTCACACGAGGGAATCTGACAGGCACTTTCTGTTTGTGCTGGCAAATGGAGAGATTTGCTTTTACTACAATAGCGGCCAAAGAAATGAGTCAGTGGATGTGTTTCTAGCTGAGCACAATGTTCTGATGTTCATGATGGGATTAACCTCGACAGTTCCCACTTGCCTTTACACAGACAGTGGAACAGGAAGTCACCATGCAGTGGTCTCCTGGCTCACACTGAGAAACCGAGTTGATGGTATAACTGCAGAGAGCAAGGCAATGGCTTGGACTCACCGAACAACCAGAGGCTTCAGCCACCAACTGGGTCACAGGCAAATGGTGTGTTGTGTAAACTCTCAGTATCTCAGGGAACAAACACAACTACTGAGCTACAAAACTGAACAGGATATTTTTATGAAAATCGGCATTCCAAAAATGAAATCCAGACACAATATGTATAAAACCTGGGTACAATCTAATTTCAGAGAGTACAGCATTTTCTTTGAAAGCTGGACAATAATGAGATGGGAATTCAGCCACCCACTCCATCACACGGTGTTGAAGTTGCACTGTCCTCAGCATAACACAGTTCAAAGCCTTTTAATAACACGAAAGGGGAGAGGAACATTGCAGACCGTATTACCACGAGTGAGGATCCATTAAAAACTAAGACCATGATGTTAAATGCTCCCAGCCATAAACAACACTGATGCATTCCCATCATTAGTATATTAAGTGATGTTAAAAAGTCTGCCAACCACTTTCATGAAGAAGGAATATTTAAATCTCAAGAGGCATTGATGACTTTTTTTCAGGACTATAGCAAGGAAGCAGCAGCTGGCATATAAACCCTAACACACTAATGATAACAGGCATTTAGTACAGAGCTGGCTCTGAGAGAAAACAATCAACAGCAGAGATCTGTCCAGTGCTGGGAACACTTTAGACAAGACATTTGGTTGCCAGCAAGTTTCTGCAGCTTGAAAACTCCAGTATAGTCAGAAAGGGAAAAAGGACGATGTGCAGATTGTTGAACAGGTCCCGACACTTGGGCCTGAGGCAGGAGCCCAAGCTCCAACACACTGGCCTCACTTCACACCAACCTTCACAGAGTGCGGGATCATGAACTCCAGCCATTAGTCCCTCTGGGACCGGGACGGAGTGAGGGAACAGGGACAATTGTAGAAGAGTCAATAAGGAGTAAAGCAAGATGGAGAGGGTGTTTTGGAAAGGGGTGAGAGGAGGAAATATACTTTGTGCCCCTCGATACTGATATTGTCCATTTGTTCAAAGTTTGTGCGAAGATTTGTAGCTCGGGTGCTTGTTGTAGTGGTTCTGTTCACCGAGCTGGAAGTTTTTGTTGCAAACGTTTCGCCCCCTGGCTAGGAGACATCATCAGTGCTCTGGAGCCTCCTGCGAAGCGCTTCTTTGATATTTCTTCCGACATTTATAGTGGTCTGTCCTTGCCGCTTCCGGGTGTCAGTTTCAGCTGTCCGCTGTAGTGGTTGGTATATTGGGTCCAGGTCGATGTGTTTGTTGATGGAGTTTGTGGATGAATGCCGTGCCTCTAGGAATTCCCTGGCTGTTCTCTGTCTGGCTTACCCTATGATAGTAGTGTTTTCCCAGTTGAATTCATGTTGCTTGTTGTCTGAGTGTGTGGCTACTAGGGATAGCTGGTCGTGTCGTTTCGTGGCTAGTTGGTGTTCATGTATGCGGATTGTTAGCTGTCTTCCTGTTTGTCCTATATAGTGTTTTGTGCAGTCCTTACATGGTATTTTATAAACTACATTAGTTTTGCTCATGTTGGGTATTGGCTCCTTTGTTCTTGGAAGTTGTTGTCTGAGCGTGGCTAGGGGTCGCAGTAGTCTGGCTGTCAGTTCTGAAACGCTCCTGATGTATGGTAGTGTGGCTCGTCCTAAAAAAGCCAGAGAATTCCTAGAGGCATGGCATTCATCCACAAACTCCATCAACAAACACATCGACCTGGACCCAATATACCAACCACTACAGGACAGCTGAAACTGACACCCGGAAGTGGCAAGGACAGACCACTATAAAATGCCGGAAGAAACATCAAAGAAGCGCTTCGCAGGAGGCTCCAGAGCACTGATGATGTCTCCTAGCCAGGGGGCGAAACGTTTGCAACAAAACTTCCAGCTCGGCGAACAGAACCACTACTACATTGTCCATTTGTATCACAGAATGAACAAAACAGCACACTGTGAAGACAATCACAAGTTACACCAAAGTACTTTTCTTATCACAGGGGACATTTTCATTGTGGTACGATAAGTACCCTGCTTCTGAAGCTGGACACACTCTCTGCATCTTTACAGTTTATTCTTTACTGATCAGGGACAGTGAAGCAGCTGCCCTCTAGTGGCGAGAGAGCGCTTGCACTGCTGCTGAGGATTATGGGTAAAGTCCCCTTCCATTCGCGCCCACACAAACCAGCAGCTACTTCAGCTGCTTTATTGAAAACCACAAACTTTCAAGGGGCTGCTCTTTCAACGGTGTAACATCAGTTGAGGCCAAACCAACTTGTCATATAGCTGAGCACATCTTCCTGGCTTTTAGAGACACACAATTATACGAATTAGGGACAGATGAAGGAGATTCATCCTCTTGATCCGGTTCCACATGGTGGATCTGATTATTCCACATTCTTGCCTAACTCTGATAGATTACTGATCAGCAAGGGATGAAAGGCTGTCTAATTCTTCATTACAAGTATTCAGAGATTTCTGTTGACCTTTTGAACAAGAGTTTCAAAGACCTATGACTGTATGCAAGACAAAGAATTCTGCTTTTCTCATTCTTAAATGAGGGAACATATTTTAGTTTTGCATTACCCACAAAAACGTAACATTTTTTTCACATCCAGACTGTATTCTATGCTAATGTTGATATGGTATCTGCTTTATCAGCTGCTCTCACATGAAAACAGCTGCCTGTGCTGACACCTTCAGTGACTAATGCACATAAGCATCCAGGTCCTACTGCCCCTACAGCTATCCATATTTGTATCCTTTAATTTGATTTGTCTCACCACATTTTCCTTCCACAATGAATCACCGACATCTCTTTCCATTAAATTGTATCTGCAATCATCTGCTCATTCCATTCACTTACCGACATCCTTTATGAAGTTCGACACTATCTTCTTCATAAGCCACAATACTTCAAAGTTTTATATCATCAGAAAACTTTGAAATTATGCCTTGTACACTCAGGTTAACATAGATTTATTGTGAACATTTATTTTAAATAAATTATCATCTGTTTTGACCAAATCCCCCAGTCAGTTCGGCCATGGCTAACCAGGAACACATTCCCCCTTAGTTCTGTAAACCTTACTGTCCTGTGCGAACGAACATCGAACCCCGGCCTTGACAGCTTTTCCAATTGCGAGTACCGGATATCACACTTTTTCAGAAGGAGTTCTTCCTGAAATCATCCGAATTTTAATTTTAACAACCCTCTTGTTCTGAACTCTGGCACTGGAGAAAACAATTTACATCAACACTGTTAATCATTCCCAGAGGAAAAGCCTCACTTGTACAACCTGTTTGCTGTCATTAACAGTTTCAGGTCTGAAGGTGACATGACAGGCTGGATACTGAGAGGATGGTTCCTGTTGTAGGGCAGACAAGAACTAGAGGGTCAATTTAACACAAAGCAGTCTCCCGTTTAAAACCAGGAAGTTTTGTTTTGACGGCTGAGAGTTGACAGTCTGTGGAATTCTGTTCTCTACATGGGAATGGAGCTTGGGTTTACTCAAGGTTGAGGGAGACAGATTTTTGATGAACATGGCAGTTAAGTGTAATGGGAGAATTGGGGGAAGCAGAAAGTGCAGCTGAGACCACACCCAGATGAGCAATGATCTTCTTTCATTGGCACAGCAGCTCCCAAAAGGCCTGCTCCTGCTCCTGGGCCCTATGTTCTGGCAGAGGCTGCAGCAATCCTGGACCCCCATGTTTCCTTTGTCACTCACTGACAGAAATATAATTTCAAAACAAACATTATTTTCTTTAACAAACTCAACTCAACTCTCGTTACATTATTTTTCTCAGCTGTCTTCTTATCGCCACAGGGTTTGGGAAACATACGTTTTGTCTTCAGTTGGAAGGGAGGCAGACAGAGACAGAGCGAGGCCTCAGAGAACACAGAGAGCTCTCACTCTGCACAGCAAAGCTTTTTTTGGGTGGGGGTGAAGAGGAGAGAATCACGGGGAAAAGACAACTTAGAGTTCAAAATAAAAGCTCTTCGCATATTGCTATCACTTAATGAATTAATGTGAGAGGATTAGAGACCCAGAACAATGAGAGTGTGGTGCCTCAGAGGTTAAAAGGCAGACATTATTCCTTCTCAGGGCATGAATGCCAGTGATAAGTCTCAAATGTATTGCCCATCTCCAGCTGCTCGCACTGCGTTCTTTGCTGAACCAGATCATGGAGCCGTTAAGAATTAATTGAGTCAGTGTGAGACTGGAGTCACAAGACCGGGTGATGACTGGGTTCCCTTGCCCAAAGAACATTCATGAACATGACGTTAAGTTTCATGGGTTTTTTTGTTCAGATCCCAATGATGATGTAGACCCCCGTGCAGGACCCCTCGGTCTCATGATCGGTCAAAAGAATCACTAGGATTACGGTCTGGTTAAAGCAAGGTTACTAGTTTAATAAATTAAGGCAGCCTGCGCAGATTTGTCCAGCAACACAGAGGTTGAAAGCTTCTGTGTTCCATGGACAAATGGCACAATTATATTCAAAAATTACACATTATTTATGTTTTTTAAGAGATAGGACAGCCTTAAGTACAAGCAAAGACCAATCACATATAATAAGTTGACAAGATTTACAGCAGGTTAATCCAATGATATTTCCCGGGAAAGGGTTCTTAATTACAAGAAAAGTTCGATCAACCATAATAAAGTGATATTATTGCCAACAGGCCAGTCCAATGATATTCCCTGGGAAACAGATTGTTATATTCAAAGTTTGTGACAAGTTTTGTAGCTCGGGTGCTCGTTGTTGTGGTTCTGTTCGCCGAGCTGGGAGTTTTTGTTGCAAACATTTCATCCCCTTTCTAGGTGACACCTTCAGTGCTTGGGAGCCTCCTGTGAAGCGCTTCTGTGCTGATTCCTCTGGCATTTATAGTGGTTTGAATCTGCCGCTTCTGGTTGTCAGTTGCTGTTCGCTGCAGTGGCCGGCCAAAGGACTGGCCACACTCCCATACATCAGGAGCATTTCTGAACTGACAGCCAGACTGCTGCGACCACTAGGACTCGTAACAGCACACAAACCAACAGCCACTCTCAGACAACAACTCACCAGGACAAAGGACCCGATACCCAGTAGGAGCAAAACCAATGTAGTGTACAAAATCCCATGCAAGGACTGCACAAAACACTACATAGGACAAACAGGAAGACAGCTAACAACCCGCATCCATGAACACCAACTAGCCACGAAACGACACGACCAGCTATCCCTAGTAGCCACACACTCAGATGACAAACAACACGAATTCAATTGGGACAACACCACTATTATAGGGCAGGCCAAACAGAGAGCAGCCAGGGAATTCCTAGAGGCATGGCACTCATCCACAAATTCTATCAACAGACACATCAAACTAGACCCTATATACCGGCCACTGCAGTGAACAGCAACTGACAACCGGAAGCGGCAGATTCAAACCAGTATAAATACCGGAGGAATCAGCACAGAAGCGCTTCACAGGAGGCTCCCAAGCACTGAAGATGTCACCTAGAAAGGGGACGAAACGTTTGCAACAAAAACTCCCAGCTCGGCGAACAGAACCACAACAACAGATGTGTTATATGCACAGAATTACCCCAGGTTTGCTAGTTCAGGATTAGTTCAAATACCAAATCACTGTCTTATAATTCCTGTTCTGAAAAATCCATTGTATTTTCTGAACTTGTATTTAGCTTAACCCAGCAAAGCAGCAGCACAAGTTCACAAGAGTCAAATCATTACTTTCAGCCATGTTGTTGTGTTATTTTAAAATGAAAATCCATTTTGTGGTTAATAAAAATCAACATATACTTGTTGCTTCTTACAACAACCTAAATTCAAATTTTAGATCCTCATTCCCCCCTTTGTCATTCTATGACCACACCATAAAGGCATGGATCAAATTAATCCAATCCAATGGTAGCGAAAGACTGCAGTATTTTCTCTTCCTCCAAAGATGAATCTGGGGCAGGCGATGATGCTTCTCATCATCATCTCAGTGGAGAAGAAACATTCTCTGGGTGGAGCCAATGTTGTCAATAGAAATTAATATTTTAGCAAGAATACTCTTAACAATAGCAATACCAACAAAAAGACCAACGAAAACAATAGCAGCATACATAGCCATATTGATTAGCCAGTTGTACCATGAGCCAAAACCCCAGTCTCCCAATCCTGCACCTTCATTCATTTGGTTGACAAAAGTGTGGATGCTATCTATATGTCTAGTAATGTTTTCGATGGTCAAAGTGACCCCCATGATACACTTTCCTTTGACTATGGTGCAAACTCCACCTTCCGCCACAAGTATGTAATCAAAAGCATAGCTGTTTTGTTGGGTACAGAGGCACAATTCTGAAAGCCTGTCCCTAATTTCTATTAGGGCAGCAGTTGTCTCATTTCATGAAATCATGAGTCCACAAATGAGATAATTATAGTTTTGATGACTAATAACTCCTGAAGACCCTCCTACAGAAAGAACACTAAGAGCTGCATATGCCAATGAGTGAGTTTTATTTTTTGATAGAACCCCTGCATTCTTCCATTCTGCACAAAAGTCAGGAGAAACTGAATGTTTAATCAGGGAATTTGAATCTTGTTGCCAGGTAATTGGACAGGGAACAGTAGTTGGAAATAGTGTTTCTACAGCTACATCATGATGTGTACCTGCTCTGTTCAGGACAAGGTAGGTATACGCCTTATTGTGACCGAAAAAATACTATCCAGGTTTAGTATAGGTAATGGAGGGACCTTCCCAATAAGAATCGGGCCTATCTCTGTAACTTCCTGGAGTACCTGTGTAATTCATGATTACATAATTTGGCCCCGAACGTAAAGGCTGAAAATTATTTAGTTGAATGAGGTGGGTTTCTTGATAAGGGACGTGGTCGACATCCCAGAATAGTTCTACCCATCCAATAACTGGGAAAATATTGGTGCCATTAGGGGTATCATAACGAAGGTGGGTGTTGTTACCCACCTTACAAAGGGTTTGAATACCAATGGTAATAGAGACACATTTCTCCTTAAGGCATACACATGAGATGCAAGGTCCTTCAAGGAAGCAGTGATGACTGATACATTTAATCATAGTACAGGGGATAATTTTAGGCACTTTTACATAAGTGCATCCTCCTCATCCCTGGAAGAATAAAAGGGGTCAGGGAGTCTCTTGCGAAGTAAGGGCATAACAAACTACTTCATCCTCTCCAAATATTTTATTATGGGTTGTTAGAAACATGTTGCTAGTGAAGGATAATATCCCCCCTTTGTCTATTTTAACATGATCTATCCCAAAGGCGGCAAGGCTTGCCAGGGATGCCCATTGTACAAATGTAATCAACTGGCACACAACACCTTTACAGGGTAAAGACCATTTAGACTTGTTCTGTAAATTAACTGTTCAATCTTTTTGATGCAGTTGATCACTGCAATGGTCATTCTTGGTAACATTCACCTTCTCGGCACACAAGGACATCTTCCTGGCGTCGTTGGTACACAGTCTCTGTTTGCTCAGGATCACACAGGTAAACTGTCCCTTCTTATGCACCAATGCTGCCAATGGCAAGTCCACACAGCAGGTCAAGTTTGATCTTTATCATCTCCCTCTTGCAAGGTAGGAGGCCACGGAGTGTCCATTGTAATAAAATATAAACCATTTCCTCCTTGTATATACAATATACACATAAGCAATTAAAATAGGCAGCAGCAAAGAAGGAACACAAACTCATCTCGTAAGAGTCACCCATATTCTGGTTTGAGTATTGAGGGAGTACCTATTTGAGGCCATGATTTGTGCTCTTCAGCAGGCTAAGAGCAATTTTGAAATAAAAAATTCTCAAATTAATCAAGTTCAAATAGCCCACTTGAGTAAATATATTGCCCACACTGGCAAAAGGCTCATTCATTTTAAACTCTGCACTCGAGATTCCTTTCCTGCCCATTATTTTCTTACTTTATACGGAGGAGCCCAGGCATGGGTGAATTAAGCAAACCTCATTTTTACAATCCAGCTTTGCTAAGATGTAATAGTCCTCAAAGTTTTGCTACTAAAAACATCAATATTACCTAAAATTTAGATTAGTACTGCAATATATTGTATTCTCTAAAAAAAAATCATACATTAACCTTTAGCCCAATCAAATGGCCTGAGCTACAGCTGTAGTTGACAGTATTTAGAATTAAGTGCAGAAACCAGATGGGGATTTTGAGCAGAGAAGTTGGTGATGAATATTGCATGGAGGGCAATGCTGCCCCAAATTATGGTAACATGACACAAAGCTTTCAATCCAATCTGACATTTTCTAATATTAAGCTAACCCTAGAATTTAGACATTGGTACAATCTTAAAATTATAAACCATCACTGTTCAGTATCAAATAGTTAAGTGAAGATAATAGCTCAGCCAGACACTCCTTCTTCGATCTAACAGCCCAATCAAAAGATAAATCAAATTAACCAGTGTGCATTCTTATAAGCTCCATACACAAAGCAAAGACATTTAGGCTTAGTGTCTATGTATGAAACTAAATCACTTGATAATTCAGTCAGTAGTACCTTGTAATATAAAGTACCTGTAATTATTGCAGAAATGGAAATTTGCAACTTACTTCCAAATTTCTAAACAATATGGAAAACAATCCAAACATTGGGAGTTCCATCTGCTATATCCCTACACCCCAATCACATGCAGAATTTCTTCAACTAACCAGGAAGGTCGCTTTCCATTCTTTAATTAACAATGAATTAATGCAGCAATGTTTTAAATTAACCATGAGGCAATGGGACAGGTCACTGACAATGTGTAAAGGGATAAAAACAAGCGACCCCACCAAATAATTTTGATTTGGGATAATATAATTGATTATTATAAATATTATAACATATTATTATAAAATAATAAATAAAATAATCATTTTCTGTAATTCAGGGTGGGAACCCAACAAGTGACTAAGACATTTTAAAAACTGTACTCTGTTGGTTTATTCTTCTTATTGAATCATTCTCTTCCCTTTGTACTTGATCTCCTTGCCTCTAGTTTAATTTTAACCTGATTTAACCAATTTATGTTTGTCTAACTTTAAAGCCTGTTCCTAACAATACATTTTGGAATCTTGATTGTCATAATCTGAAAGCTAGTTTTAGGATTTGAATTTTCAGCTAATCAAAAATTGCAAGAGGAGAATAATTAAATAGGTGATTTGTCTCATTCACTTGTTCTGGTCACTGTATCATATGGCTGTGAATTGTGGAGCCCGCTAACACCATGGCAATGGGGCAGTGATGCTACAAAAGAAACAGTGATTGATTTACCACCCTGTTCCTCGATATGTTTGGCTATCCCTATTGTCCAAAGGGTGCAATGCTGGGTGTCAGCAGTGCCTGCTTAAGTCAGCAGGCCTCCTTTTTCATTTGTTAGGGACACCTAATGATATGGATAGAATTCAGTTTGGATTTTGTTTTTGGCGAGAGCACTGAGTGGAGTGGTACCAAGCATACTTTACGCATTACTGAGTGGGGATCCAGCTGAAGAAGAGTCCGGAAAAGAAGTTTTCATTTATTTTGTGAACATTGGAGGCTCAACAGAGCTTAGTTCTCTTTGTCTTGTTTTGAGAGCAGATCTCCTCTGTGGTGATGGTCATTAGTTTTACAAGATATATCTGAATAACATGCAACATTTTATTTTGGAAAGTCATTTATTCAGTATTTAATATTGAAAATGCAAAATGCAAACGGTTCCCAACTTTGAAATCCACTATAATTATCTGGCTTTAGTCCCTTAATTTAAATCCAAGATGAGGATTCTTAAGTGGTCCTGACCAGTCATTGCCCATTTACAATGCAAAGGTCATGAAACAACTGGAGCTGCCTTTAAATGTCTTGTATATTCAAATGAAAAAGAAACTCCCAATGCACGAATAATGGCCAAATCCAAAGACACAGATATTAACTATAGGATATTAATTTGGTTAGATGATTTATCCCAAGCTAATGTTAAACTGAAACTTCAATTGTCATTGAGGGAGGGGACTCCCTCAATAAGACTACAACTGTCCTTACCAATAATCACCATTAAAACACAGCAATCTTAAAATTAAGTGGAAATAAACGAGTCTGAAACAAAAATAAACCTTATAATGTTGTTTTCCTCCATATTAAACTGATTTGAAATTGAATAAGGTTGTCTTTCATGTCAGGTTAAAAGAGATTGGTTAGAAACTGACAGTAGGGCAGTCATGACCTGTTAAAAGAACAGGTGTTAACATTTTATTTCATAACAACTGAAGGGTCCTTAAACTTAAAAGAAATCATGTTAAATTTCCAAAATGCAAATCAGATTCAAAACAGTCCTGGATCTTGAACTCCAGGGAACAAAGGACAAACATTCAATCACCAACAAACAAATGTGTATTCAAACCGAATCACAAAGGGTTAATCTTTGTATGAGTTTTAGGGCTTTCTCTGCCTCTCTCTCTACCTCTGTCTCTCACACAGACACACACACACCATATCTCAGTCTTTAGTACAGTAGGGCAGTCATGACCTGTAAAAAGAACAGGAGTTAATATTTTATTTCATAATCACTGAGGAATTGATGGCCGGAGTTCATGACCCCGCACTGTGTGGAGGTTGGTGTGAAGTGAGGCCAGTGTGTTGGAGTTTGGGCTCCTGCCTCAGGACGGACTGGGGGGAGGGGCGTTGGAAATACAATAGGTGAAAGGAGGTCAAGGTGAGGGTGATAGGCGAGAGTGGGGATGGGGGCGGAGAGGTCAGGAAGAAGATTGCAGGTTAGGAAAGCGGTGCTGAGTTCTAGGGATTTGACTGAGATATATTTCCCTCCCCTCTCTTATCAGCGTTCCAAAAAGACCTCTCCCTCCGTGACTCCCTCGTCAGGTCCACACTCCCCATCAACCCAACCTCCACTCCCGGGACCTTATCCTGCAACCGCAAGAAATGCAAAACTTGCGCCCACACCTTCCCCCTTTACTTCCCTCCAAGGCCCCAAGGGATCCTTCCATATCCGCCACAAATTCACCTGCACCTCCACACACATCATTTACTGCATCCGCTGCACCCAATGTGGCCTCCTCTATATAGGGGAGACAGGCCGCCTAATTGCGGAACGTTTCAGGGAACACCTCTGGGACACCCGGAACAACCAACCCAACCACCCCATGGCTCAACACTTCAACTCCGCCTCCCACTCCACCAAGGACATGCAGGTCCTTGGACTCCTCCATCGCCAGACCATAGCAACACGACAGTTGGAGGAAGAGCGCCTTCCGCCTAGGAACCCTCCAACCACAAGGGATGAACCTAGATTTCTCCAGTTTCCTAATTTCTCCTCCCCCCCACCTTGTCTCAGCCAAATCCCTCAAACTCAGCACCGGCTTCCTAACCTGCAATCTTCTTCCTGACCTCTCCGCCCCCACCCCCACTCTGGCCTATCACCCTCACCTTGACTTCCTTCCACCTATTGCATTTCCAACGCTCCTCCCCCAAGTCCCTCCTCCCTACTTTTTATCTTAGCCTGCTGGACACACTTTCCTCATTCCTGAAAAAGGGCTCATGCCCGAAACGTCGATTCTCCTGCTCCTTAGATTCTGCCTGACCTGCTGCGCTTTTCCAGCAACACATTTTCAGCTCTGATCTCCAGCATCTGCAGTCCTCACTTCCTCCTGCCTCAGGCTCAGGTGTAGGGGCCTGTACAACAATCTGCATTTTGTCCTTTTTCTCTTTCTGATCACAGACTTTTTGATATTGATTAACAAGCTAATGACACACATGCATCAGTGTTGTCTATGGCTGGAATAATTTAACATCATTGTACTCGTTTTTAATGGACACATTCTCAAGATAATACTGTTTTCAATATTTTTCTCTCCTTATGTGTTATTGAGACATTTGCAAATGAGGACAGTGCGTCTTCAACACAGAGTGAAGGGCTGGGTGGGTGTTTGAATTCTCATCTCACTATCGTCTAGCATTCAAAGAAAAGGCTGTAGCATTTGTAGCTATATTCGAAATGAGATTGCACCTAGGTTTTATAAATGTTACGTTTCAAATTGATTTTTGGAATGCTAATCGGCAATAAAAATATCCTGTTCAGTTTTGTAGCTCAGTAGTTGTGTTTGTTCCCTGAGATACTGAGAGTTTATACAACACGCCATTTGCCTGTGACCCAGTTGTTGGCTGAAGCCTCTGGTTGTTCGGTGAGTCCAAGCCATTGCCTTGCTCTCTACAGTTATACCATCAACTTGATTTCTCAGTGTGAGCCAGGAGACCACTGCGTGGTGACTTCCTGTTCCACTGTCGGTGTTTAAAGCAAATGGGAACTGTCGAGGTTAATCCCATCATGAACATCAGAACATGATATTCAGCTGGAACTACCTCCACTGACTCATTTCTTTGGCCACCATCGCAGTAAAGGCAAATCTCTCCCTTTGCCAGCACAAAGAGAAAGTGCCCGTCAGATTCCCTCATGTGTGATGGTTTAGCCCAATAGGAGCAGCACTGGTAGATCGTGCTGTATCAGCCTGGACAGAAACCTGGGCAAGCTCCAAATGAAAGGATGACCTTCAATGGATCTGCTGTGATAGGAAATATGGAATTGGAATACTTGTTAGTGAATCACCTCGTCTACTGTGAAAATATAAAACAATCTAATTTCCCAGAAACATACATCACAGCACAGCGAGAAAGTGGGGAACAAGCAATTCCTGATCTCCCCACCCTGAGGAGTGTCACTGTTCCTGTCCCCTCTCTCTCTTTGGGTAGCATCGCCGTTCCAGTCCCCTTTCCCTCCCCAGGCGGTCTCGCTGTTACTGTCTCCTCTCCCGCATTGGGGAGCGTTGCTGTTGCTATTCCCACTCTTTGAGGGGTCTCCCTTTTAATGCGCTCTCTCCCTTGCTGGGAATATCCTTTCTGTCTGAGGATGTTATTGCTTCTCCCTCCCCTCTCAGTTCGGTCAGGCCTGTCTGGGCCCAGAACCAAAGTGCAAACTAACTGGAGACAACCCAGATCAAGTCACAATGAGAGTGTCATTGACCTTCACACTCAATGTTGCCAAAGAGGACATTCTCCCAGAGATTAATGATTCATTCTAGATTTCAAACAAGAGACTGAGATTGTGAGGGGTGTGGTGGAAAGAACATCCACTACTCGAAGAAAATTACCAGGAGATGCACAAAATCCTTTATGAAGTTAAACTTTTATTTGCAAATACAAGCTGTGGCAATCAAAAACCATATGTCCTGTCTGCCCACCCTCCTCCTGAAGTCTCTCCAGTTTATACTGCCCTAGTTTCTACACTAATCTGATAGCATTAGCATAACCAATCATACTAGCTTGCTTTGTCTCTCTGAACTAATCATCGTCTGACACACTGGTCTACCACTTACAGTTAACCTATCACATTACACCACCATAGTCTTTAGCATTAGTTCATGTATCGTGTGATTTAACTAGCCTATCAGAGTGTGCTACCATTATCTGTTACCTGAGCCCTGTAACATGACTCTATGCATGCATTACTCCACTAAATTAATGACATAACTGCCAAATTAACTTCCATATATTCCATACTAGTTACTTTATTTCCTAGACTAGCAGCCTGAAGTTTGCACCACTGCATTTATAGTATCTATGAGCTCCTCCAAACAAACAATTGTGCCGGCATATGCATTGTTGCAAAAAATAGTTTATTCATGTCTTTAATGGATGGAAACCTGATGTTCTCACCTACTCTGACTTAAAGTGGTTCAGATTCCTTTCTACATAGGTCATCCTTGATTCTGTCAGCAATATCTAATTTGCTAGATTCCCACCACCACCCCACCCCCCAAAAAAAACCCAAATTCTTTGTTTACCAACAAGAAGGAAACATGGAAAGGTGTTTCATGTTTGATGCTGTTCTGGTGCCTTCTTTGTGATGAGTTCATGGTTTTTGCATTTGCTAACCTATTTCTACTGTTATTCAGATGGAATTATTCTTCTGGTGGCTGACTCATTTAAAATGAATTCATATAAATGGAGAGGCTGAGCTCAGCAGGTAATAATGAAGGCAAAGTGCTGTTGGCCTTTATTTCAAAGGGAGCAGTGTGTAAAAATAGAGAGGTCTTGCTAAAATTATACCTAAAATCAAACCTAAAGTACCATGAAGAGTTTGATCCCCTTATCTGAGGAAAAATATACTGGTATTTGAGATAATCCAGAAAAAGTTCACTGTTAATTCTGTGGATGGAGGGATTTTCTTATGACAGGTTGAATAAGTTAGTCTCGTATTGATTGGAGTTTAAAAGAATGAGAGGGAACCTGATTGAAACATAAGGAATTTTTAGAAGACTTGACAGGGTAGATGCTGAGAGAGTATTTCACCTTTGTGATAAAGTCTAGGGCCAGAGGGCATAAACTCAGAGTAAGGGGTTGCTCATTTGAAACCAGTTAGGAGGAGTTCCTTCTCAGGGCAGTGAATCTGTGGAATTCTTTACCACAGTATTGTTAGGGCTGGGAAGCTAAACATATTCAAAGCTAAAATTAATTTTTGTTCAGTAAGAAAATAGAAGGTCATGGGAACAGGCAGGAAAGTGGAGTTGCAGATTATCAGATAACCCATAAGCTTATTAAAAGGTGGAGTGAACTTGGGCTGAATGGTCTGTTTCAGAGGTGGGGAACCTTTTCATGTTGGAAGGCCACATTATGTTAGTTGTAATCTAATAAGGCCTCATCCAAGAGACTTCCATTGTATAAATGGTGATACTGTTAAACTGTGTAACTATTCTCAAAGTTCACTTCAAATGGAAAGCCACGTGCACTGTTGTCATCAGTTGATAAACACTGGTGTACTGGATACACACAGGCTCTCGCCAACCAGCCTCAGGCAGAAGTGGCTCCAGTCCGGCAGGGAAGATAACGTACATTCTAGAGTCGCATTATAACTAAATCATGAGGATAGCAGGTGTCGAAATAGCCCTTATTACTTACCAATTTTTTAATTGTGGCGTTCAGTTTGTGAGGTTTATTTTGCTGAATTTTCTTTTACTCTCTGGTATTTTAAATACATTCATGTTAAAATTAAAATAAAATAATAAAGGATGAAAAAAAAATTGATAAAAACATAAAAGGTTTGTTCTGCAAAATTTGGATTCATTCAAAAGGCCACACACAATGGCCTGGAAGGCCGTAGGTTCCCCGCCCCTGGTCTGTTTATTCTATGTCTTATTATCTTTTGGTCATTCATGACACAAGTATCGCAAGCGTAGCAGCATGTATTACTCTTCATTGATAGTGTTTCGTCATGTGGTGAGTTTTGAATTGCAGTCAGAGTGAACTTTGCAGATGTTTGACCCAGTGACAGCGAAGGAATGTCTTTATAATTCCAAGTTTCGATGGTATACGGTTTGGAGGGAAGCTCCAATATACTTGTTATCTTTGCTTTCATAGGTGGAGGTCAGGAGTTTAGATAGTGTTGAGACACAAGCCTTGATAGGTTACTGAACTGCTGGCATTGTGCAACAGTGACTGAGGAATATTAAAGGCTGTATATTAGTTGCCATTCACCCTGGCTACATTGTCCTTGATTTCAACTTCTTGAAATGTTTTTTGTAATAATTCCTGTTTTTCTGCAGGCAATACATCTCAAAAACAATCACATTTGTTTCAACAAAATGTAGTAGACAATATATTCTGTTCCAAGGAAGGATTGGACTTATTGGCAATGATCTGAATTTGTATCTGGAATTTTAATGGATTTGTTTTTTAAGAATATTGTGTGTTCTACTTTTTTTGTGGAAGTTTTCAGCAACTGCATTGCACATTATCAAAATGTGAGCAGAGTTTTCAGAGCAGATTGTAGGATGTGGGTTGGACTGAAGCTTTCTCAGTGAGAGGAAAGTATTAATAGAAAAAATATTTTTTTCAGTTTTCAACCCAACAGGGGAAAACCTCAAAGAAGGGCTATGTAATTGGAAGAGCATCGAGTTGTCAGTGTGACAGAGGGATTTACTGTACTCAGTGCCTTTTTCCTCAAGCTGCATTCATCCAGACATCCTGATGTGTAAACAAAACAGAAATTTCTTAAACTCTAGCAGGTCTGGCAGCATCTGTGGAGAGAAAGCAGAGTTAATCCCTTCTGAAGCATCCTGACTTGTACTTTTTGCATCAGACTTCGCCAAGTCAGGAGGTAAATTACTTCACGCAGAGTTTCCAGCCTCTGATGTTATCCTGTAAACTTTGTTTATTTGGCTAATCCAGTTCCATTTCTGGTAAATGGTGACATCCTCCAGGATAGTGTTAGTGGGATTCAATGATGGTAATGTCGTGAACGATGAGGGGAGATGACTGGATCCTATGTTTTGGTCATTGTCTGGCACTGTTTGTCACCAATGATATTTCCAACCTATCAGCCCAAGACTTCTCGAATGTTGTTCAGGTTTTACTGATAGTGACTCGGAAAACAGCTGAGGAATTATGAATGGGATTCAACAGTGTGAGTCATGAAGCATCCTCATTTCTGACCTTACGGAGAAAAGGACTCTGAAGATGATTGGATCTTGGACAATGCCCTGGGACTGAGGTGTTTGAACCTGCAACAGACACAACTATTTCCTAATTCCATTGGCTTCAATTTTTCTAACACTCCTTGATACAATACTTCATCAAAAGCTCCCTTAATGTCAGCCCAATTATTGGATGTAATGAGGATTGGCATTGAATGGTCCTGACAGAAGCCAAACTGGGCATCAGTCAGCGTTTTATTGAGGAATGTATTTCTTAATTGCATTGTTAATAATGACCAACCATTTTGCTGAAGATTAAGCAGAGACAGATGGAGCAACGTTTGAATAGATTGGACATTCCTCAATTTTGAGGGCAGGATTTACCTGGGTAAATTTACACATTGTTAGTAGTTGTCAGTGTTGTTGCTGCATTTAAACATATTGCCAAGAGATATGTCTGGTTCTGGAGCACAAGCCACCAATCGTATAGTTAATATGTTTTCAAGCCTTATTGCAATTGCTGTGTCCTCTTATCCCTTCATAAGTATCAGAGAAGGATGGAGTTAAGTGGTTATTTTCCCATTGGTTTTGGTACTACCTGCTGCAGATCAAGTCTACCAAATTTGCCCTTTAGGATTGCACCATCCTGGCCATTAGTGCTGCTATGAATGTATGTTTGGTGATGAAAATTGAAGTCATGCACTTAGAGTACATTCTGAGCCCTTGCCACCCTCACTACTTCCTCAAAGTGGCATTCAACATGGAATACTGATTCACCAGTTAGGGGGTGGCGGGAATCAGCAGGAAGTTGTCCATGGTTGACCAGATGCCCTCAGACTTTATGGAATCTGAAGTCAATATTGAAGTCTCCCAGAGCAACTCACTCCCAATTGTATGATACTGCCACTACCTCTGCTGAGTCTATCCTGCTAAGGAGGAGTGTGCAACATTGTCTGTAAATTGGGTGTGACTATGTCAGGCTGAAATTTGAGTGTTCTGTGGGGCAATTAGACACAATCCCTGACTATGAGTAAGGAGAACTTTGCAGAGTCATCAGGGCTGGATATATTGCTGTTATTTCTGGTTCCTTGATTATTATTAGATTAGATTACAGTATGGAAACAGGCCCTTTGGCCAAACAAGTCCACACCGACCCGCAGAACCGAAACCCACCCATACTCCTACCCCTACATTTACCCCTTACCTAACCCTACGGGCAAGTTAGCATGGCCAATTCACCTCACCCGCACATCTTTGGACTGTGGGAGGAAACCGGAGCACCTGGAGGAAACCCACGCAGACACGGGGAGAATGTGTAAACTCCACACAGTCAGTTGCCTGAGTCGGGAATTGAACCCGGGTCTCAGGCGCTGTGAGGCAGCAGTGCTAACCACTGTGCCACCATGCCGCCCACGTACCCTTAGCAGGATAGACTCAGCAGAGGTAGTGGCAGTATCATACAATTGGGAGTGAGTTGTTCTGGGAGACTTCAATATTGACTTCAGATTCCATAAAGTCTGAGGGCATCAGGTTATCACATGGTGTGTTTGGTTTTATTATTTACCTTCCCCAGCAGTTTATGGAAGAACTAGGTGGCTTACCTGGCTACTTCAGACTGAAGAGCCAACCATGTTGCTGTGGGCTTGGAGACATATGGAGACCAGAACGGGTGGGGAAGACAGGTGTTCTTACATAAGGGATGGCAGAGTTTTCAAAGTGGTGACCCTGGGAAAGTGTTTGGTATTGCCAGGGGCATATGGGTGTTTTTAGTATTCATGGGACACCTTTGGAAAATTTATTATTTCCTGTCTGTTTTCTGGAATGTTTTCAGTGTTGCTGGGGTGTCAGCATTTTAAAAATGTCCCTGAGAATGTGTTGGTATTTGGTATTTACATGGACTCTCATGGAGGGTTTCAGCATTTATTGAGGCTCCCTGGCAGCGTGCTTTTAGAATCTTCATCCATGTATTTGAATGTTTATTCAAATAGATGGAAATAACTATTTGTAAAAATGGAATCATAGCAGATGAAAGAAATTTAAAATTCTCCATGACATTTTTCATTTTCCCAAACTAGATTTGTTGACTTTGCATTGAATCAACACTCTTGTGTAAATTAGGTCAAGATTCTTTTAAGCGATGTTTATTTCAGATATTTCTGGAAGTTTCCAAAGATGTCACCTTTGTTCCTAGACTTGAGTAAGGGTTGTGGTTTTTGTCCTAGTACCTAGTAGAATTTATGATAGTGGAGGTGCTGGTGTTGCACTTGGGTGGACAAAGTTAAAAATCACACAACACCAGGTTGGAGTCCAGCAGGTTTACTTGGAAGTACTGTACTAGCTTTCAGAGTGCTTCTCCTTCATCAGGTGGTTGTCAAGCAGGATCATAAAACAAAGGATCTTATGATCCTGGTCCACAGCTACCTGATGAAGGAGCAGCACTCTGAAAACTAGTGCTTCCAAATAAACCTTTTGGTCTATAACCTGGTGTTGTATGTTTTTTAACTCTGTAGAATTTCAGCAATGTTTGGAGAGGAGTATCTTTTGGTTGTAGTGTACTGATGGTGTTTCGCCTCTGGTTTTCTTCAGTTTCTTCCTGTCAACTGATGTAAATTTCGGTCTCAGCAGTCTACTGGTTTCCTCATTCTGTTGCAGTATTTAGAGTTCTCAGACATGTGCAGTTTTGGCGCAGTTTCATTTAACAGGCAGTCATCCCGATAACATGAGCCACGTTTTTGAACAGCAGTGGGCCTTGTAATGGTGGTAGGTGATTTGAGATTAAATAGAGCTACCAGTGATGAAGGAGCAAGTCAGAGAGCGTGTGTGGAGGTGATGTGCCTAAGGTGCTGACTCATTTGTAGTGTCAGAAGTATCTTTGAAGTTTTCAAGTTGGCAGGGTTAGTGTTTGAAAATGTCAGACTGTATCTGAACCCAGAAGTATCTAGAAAATGAAATGTGCCATCATAACCTTTTTAATGTAGAAAGATGATTATTCCTGTAAGGTGTTGACCCTGACCTCAATTTCTTTCTCTTGGAATGGAAATTTATTTTCTCAATTTTCTTCCCTGTTCTCCCTATTCTGACTGAGAATTTGGCCAAGTAATCACTTTCTTTTTCTGAACCTTTATCATGTGTTGCCGAGCAAATTAGAGAAGGAATCAGAGGGCTGATTCATTCCACAAGAGTGCACTTGGCAAAGGGGAATCACTGGATGGATTTTCTTCCCTTTCCTGCCGAAGTTGAAGCCGTTCCCTACAGCTTGGAGATTGATCAGTTGCAGAACACTTCAGCTCGGTGGTGTGTAACAATATCACAATGTTGTGTGTAATCGTATAACAGGGCCTGTGTCTGTTGTCTGGTATTGATCTATGCAACTTCAGAAAAGAAAAGAAAACTTGTTTTAAATGGCACCGTTTACAATCATGGAAATTTCTTTATGTGGCTTACAACCAGTGAACACTTTGTAGTTTATGAAATAGCAAATACAAAATACAATTTGAGCATATTAGGTTCATCAAAATAGCAAATTGTTGAATAGGATAGTCTGTTGAAATAAACATTGACCAGAATGCTGAGGTCTTCTGCATCCGTCTCATCTGAAGGACACCATCAGTAAAATAGTGCAGTACACCCTCAGTACTGTACAGGTCATTCTGCTATAATTTGCATTTCGTTAACACAAATTTGCTATAACACGATCGACAAATTGGAGATACTCTTTCTAAAGCAAGAACTCTGAAAACGTGTGTTGGCTGTAACCTGATTACATCGCGAAGACTTTAAGTGCTGTTTCTAAAATGTGATTTTCCGATATCATGGGGGTTGGACAGCAATGCAACCATTATGTTATAGAAGAACTACCTGGAGTGAAATGTCTGCCTGAGAGACCTGCTCAAATCTCTGGTGGGATTTGAACCCACAATCTGCTGTCTCAGGCTACACAACTGCTATCTGGTCAGTGACGGACCTTTCCTGCTCTTAAAATAAGTGGCGTGGTTGTGATGAAATACCCTTTTGGTGTGGTGTGCACATTATATCATATTGCTCCCATTCTGATCCTCTTTATTTGTCTAAATCAATAGAGAACCAACTAATTTCCTGAATTATCAACCCTTCCACATATTCTCATGTCAATAAATTTTATTCATTGCCCTGAAGGCCTCAATTGATAGAGAACAGCGAAAGACCAAGCAGATTATCAGACTTTATTGTTTAAAATATTAAATCTCTTTGATTTATAGGATATGTGATTAATCTACATGCAGAAGAGCCTCGATTATCTGCATTCGATTATCTGAATTTCGGATCATCCAAAGTAGATCGTAAGATCCCAATGCTTGGCTAAACTGTATTACCCAGCATTCAATTATCCAAACAAAACACTCCTTACCCATGTCGCTCGGGTAATCGAGGTTCCTCTGTAAATTGTTCCATTGATTTAATGTTGTGCTTCCTTGTGAATCTACATTATTACCTGAAAAGCACATGGCTGTTCTGGGTTGTGTTTAATTGTTTGCAGTGAACAGTACGTTCACAACAACATCAAGTGTCCCAAACTAATCGTCATCAAATTGATTTACCTTTCTCCCTCAGTTATTTTTTAAAAATTGGAACTATCATTAAACCTTCAGAGTAGTCACAGCATATAACCGTGTGTCAGCTCTTTTCCAGTTCCTGATGAGAAACATCTCTGCCATGACACAAGCCAACCTCTAACTTTACAGTCACTTTCAAATAAATGTTTGTTCGAACCATTCTTTGTTTCTGTATCAAAGCCATTTGCTGTAACAGGCAATAATATTTGAAGAGCTCATTTATCCACCATTTTCCAAGGGTGGTTGGTGGAGGCTTTCCTTGGCTAATTCTCTTTATTTTCACCATATAAGGGAAGTTGACCTGCCAGACACAAATTGGGCATTTGTGTCTGAGCATAAGTTGGACTTTCTCTGCAGATTGCAGCTGCAGTAACATATCCCTATTGTGACCTTTTACCACCTGCTGTAGTTGCTTTATCAAACTCCCTGTTTGGTTATGTATATCTCATGTTCGGAAAAGATTTCTATGCTGTGGCTGTCTGTGACTATTGGACTCTTTGTGACACTCTGTGACAATCTATTTCTCTCTGTGACTCTCTGTGACTCTGTCTCAATCAGAATGACAAATGTTACAATGTATTTATTGCACATTTCTGATAAATAATTTGTCTTGTGGAAAGGGAAGATGCATTTAACGTGAGGTGAACTGATAGAGTTGTGAAAAGAGGTCTGTAATGTAAGAAAAAAATGTCAATCACGGTTTAATTTTACTAATGTCAGTAAATGACTATTAACCATTAATTTACAGAAATGGAACATTTACATTGTGAGAAGGAAGAGAGACGAGATAATGTAGGGACCAGGAAATGGGACTTGGCCAGATTAGCAGTTGTTTAATGAATGGTAGAGTCTCAGAAAAACAACCAAATATTTGCAGGGGCAAATATTTGGCCAAAGGACTGTTATAAAGAAAGAAATACTTACATCTAAATAGTGAGTTTTGTGGTTCTGGGGCATCTTAAAATAGCTCTCTGCCAATGAAGTACTTTTTGAATTTTGATCATTGGTTCAAGGGAGGTATTGTGATGTCATAGTTCCAATTGTTCTGCCATAATAGCCACTTGGTGATCATGATAATCTGGATAATCAGATTCCCAGCAAAAACTTGGTTGAATATACAGCACAGACACCAAAAGAGCTGCTGGAAATCTGAAACAAAAACAGAAATTGCTAGAAAAGCTCAGCAGGTCTGGTAGCATCTTTGGACAGAAATCCGTGAACATTTCTGATTCAGTGACCTTTGTGGTTATGGGACATCTCAAAATGGCTCTCTGTGAATGAGGTATTTTTTGAATTCTGGTCATTGTTCCAAGGTAGGTATTATGATGCCATGGCTCAAATTGATATGGCAAAACAACCAGGGAACAAGGACTTGGGCTTCTGTTGATGGTTACTGACATTATTTGATTTTGGTTCTGGTGTATACACACACAGATGCTCCTAGTTTGAACCTACTACTTACTACTTGCACATTCTTCACTGAAGCTACATATCTCTCAAGACTGGAGAACATCCCACACTGGTGAGGGATTTGATGTTCGATGTTGGTATACCAAGCAGAATTCAATTGTTTATACAAAATGTTGTACTTTATTATCATTAAATAATGTCTACTTAATTTTACTTTTTTTGACCAAATGTCGTAATGCAAATAAACATTGAAAATTCAAATCCAAAATAAATATTTGAGTTTCTGATTGCAAGCTTGTAATGTAATCTAAGCTGAATCTGAAAATCTGTGTTGTTGATTATCTTTGCTTTGCTTTTGTTTTAGGTGAGCTGACAAGTTGTGGAGTAGAACATCTAACAAGTCAGTCCTACTAAATCAGAGACTGATAAAGAGTCGAAGTACGAGACAAAGGTACAGTGGTGCTGATTTGCAAACTACTCCAGTTAGTTGTAGTGCCTTCAATCACTGTTGTGGTGACTATTGGGTCGAGTCATCAATACTGTGTGGCAGATTAGAGATCATTTGATCCTATCGCCAAAGGACCATTATAAAGAAAGAAATATTTACATTTAAATTTGTGGTTATGGGACATCTCAAAATGGCTCTCTGCCAATGAAGTATTTTTTTGAATTCTGGTCATTGTTACAAGGAAGGCATTATGATGTCGGGCTCTGATTGTTATGACATAATAACCAGTTGGTGTTAGTACTGGATAATCAGATCCCCAGCAAAACCTTGATTGAATATACAGCACAAAAACCAAAAAAACTGCTGGAAATCTGAAACAAAAAAAAATTGCTGGAAAGGCTCAGTAGGTCTGGCAGCATCTGTGGAGAGAAATCCTTTAACATTTCTGGTTCAGTGATCTTTGTTATTATGGGACAACACAAAATGGCTCTCTGCGAGTGAGGTATTTTTTGAATTCTGGTCATTGTTCCAAAGGAAGTATTATGATGTTGCGTGTTGTGGGTCCAATTGTTATGTAATAAAAGCCAGGAGAACACGGGCTTGGGCTTCTGTTGATGCTTACTGACATTATTTGATTGTGGTTCTGGTGTATATACACACAGATGCTGTAGTTTGAACTTACTACTTAATTCTTTTACATTCCTCACTGAAGCCAATTTATCGCTCAGGACTGGAGAACGTCTCACACTGGTGAAGGATTTGATTGTGCTGTAAGGCTCAACATTGGTATACAAACCAGATTTCAATTGTTTACACAAAATGTTGTATTTCATTATCATTAAATAATGTCAACTTAATATTATTGTTTTTGACCAAATTGAAAATCCAAATCCAAAATAAGTATTCAAGTTTCTGATTGCAAGCTTGTAATGAAATCTAATCTGAATCTGAAAATCTGTGTTGTTGATTATCTTTGCTTTGCTTTTGTTTTAGGTGAGCTGACAAGTTGTGAGTCAAACATCTAACAAGTCAGTCCTACTAAATCAGAGACTGATAAAGATTCAAAATACGAGGCAAGGTAGAGTGGTGCTGATTTGCAAACCATTCCAGTTAGTTGTAGTGCCTTCAATCACTGTTGTGGTGACTATTGGGTTGAGTCATCAATGTTGTGTGGCGGATTAGAGATCATTTGATCCTAAGGCCAATGGACTGTCATAGAGAAAGAAATATTTACATTTAAATCAGGAGTTTTGTGGTTATGGGATATCTCAAAATGGCTCTCTGCCAATGAAGCATTTTTTGAATTCTGGTCATTGTTACAAGGAAGGTATTATGATGTCGGGCTCTGATTGTTATGACATAATAGCCAGTTGGTGTTAGTACTGGATAATCAGATCCCCAGCAAAACCTTGATTGAATATACAGCACAAAAACCAAAAGAACTGCTGGAAATCTGAAACAAAAAAAAATTGCTGGAAAGGGTCAGAAGGTCTGGCAGCATCTGTGGAGAGAAATCCGTAATCATTTCTGGTTCAGCGATCCTTCCTCTGAACACTGCAACAATAACTCTTATTTCTCTCCATGTTGTGAGGAAGAGTCACTGCACCTGAAATGTTAACTGATTTCTCTCTACAGATGCTGCCAGACCTACTAAGCCTTTCCCGCCATGTCTGTTTGAAGATACAGTAAATGTTTTATTAACTGTCACCAATGGGACCAGGAGTGCTGGTTGATCAAATATTCCAGTGTCAAACAGACTGACATAATCAATGCTTAGTAATAGAAACCTAATGCAGGGGTATACACATCACTTTATTTGTCGTATATCTCACTGAAGCAAGCATGCACATTTGCCTTAAATAAAACTTAATGGCAGAGTGCCTTCTCACTTGCAGCCTCAACTGACTACTCTGACACCATGAAAATGCGGTGACCTTCGAGTATTTCAGGTGTATAATTTTTGTTGGTTTATTAAGAGCAACAGTTCATAAAGTGCCAGTTAAAATAACATTTGCTGTCCCATGATTGTTTTTGGCTGCCTGGTTGAATTACTAGCACATATTGCAGTTCACCATCTACATTGCACAATTCAGTAGTGTGATGGAATACTTTCAACTTGCCTGGATGAGTGCAGATCTAGGAATACTGAAGAAGCTTGACACTATTTGGGACAGAACAGCTGAGGGCTAACACCACATGCACAAACCTGCACTTCCTCCACCTTCAACACTCAGCACCAATCTGTACCATTTGCTTAATACACTTACAGAAGCTCTCTAAGACTGACAGGGTGGCACCTTCCAAAACCATTCCAAAACGTTAATTCCATGCTGTACATTTCTACACATTCTATCTTCTGCATCATCGCCCTGCTCGCTTATCACCCTCTTGTTACTTAATTTCATTCTCTGCCTTAACCCAGTCCTTCAGTTTCAAAGTTCCTATGGACAGATTTGTTTGTGGCTCCCGTTTACTTTTCCAACTCTTTTCTGCCCTGCCCCCCTCCATATCTCAGGTCATTCTGTCTGCTGAACATTTTAGCTCCATACTTCCCAGTCTCACCCTGACATTTCCTGCTTCTTAGCTTCCAGTTTCCCTCAAAATATATGTTTGACACCCTGCATGTTTTCTAGTTCCCCTTTGATTCCTGCCTGGGTCTATCCTAAGAGTTTTTACTGCAGGAAACATACTATTTTAACTTGCATTGTGTTTGATTCATTATTTTTCTTTCATCCCAAGTTGCGGCACATAGAAAACAGGCTTGAAGCTGTACCCACCACTACTGCAGTGACAGACACAGTGATGGATACTAAGAAAGCTTTGAGCAGTGCTACTCGAAAAATTAGCGGACTGGGTAAGTGGAAGGAATACAAAATGAATTGTTCATGGTAATTAGATCAACAGTTACTCTTGACCTCATGCTGGCCATTGTTAATCAGATAAAAGTAATAACCCTGGTGAAATTAAGTTAAGTGGTCGAGGGTCATGCACTGACATTTTGCAGTGTTTTGAAAGCATTTGCAACAGAGACTGAGGCTATGGAATCTTTTCCTTCTCTCTAATTTATGGAGCTTCATTGGTAAGGCTTAGCAGGCAAAGTCAACCCTCCATTCCCTTCCTGAAGTGGTCATCTCCCGCCTCCATCTGTGTCAACACCTGTTGCCCTTTGCAGATTCCCCCCAAATGTCTGGTTTATCACTTTGTGCTGGTCCACAGAATTTGAGGAGGTGGGCGAGAAGAATTAACTTAGCATCTATCTCTTCTATATTCTGACAGCAACAGTTTAAGAGAAACTTGTGCTTACTAACCAATCCCATTGATTGTGATAATGGAATGCATGCTCCTTTTATACTTCTTAAATTTTGTTTCTGTTTCTATCAGATGGAAGGTATCTGGAGGATTCTGTAGCCAGTGCTACATCTGTCAAGTCCAGTAGTCGCAGCAAATCACGGAAGGTCAACACCTCCCGCAGTCCCTTGCGATCTACCACCCTGGAAAGTAATATTATGAAGAGCAGTCGAGATGAATTCAGAGATCCATTAACTGCATATAGGTATGACCAGACGTATGTACCTTCTGTCGGTCACTTTCTGTTATCAATTCCTGAAGTTGTGCATATATTAGAAACAACCAATACCTGCTTGACAGCTTATAGTTGCACTCTTCTGACACTCAAATCACAACAGAGTCAACAGTGGCAGGATAGATACATAGAGGATCCCAGGCTTCAGAATGCTTGTTCTTTCACACGTAATCTCATCCGAGGGTGTAATTTTAAAGATCTTGCACGCAAACATTTTCTGTGCTTATGACTTTTTACAGTGTGTTCCAACTTGTGTACAAATTGACTTGCAGACGCACTCTAGAACAGAAACCATTTGTAAACTGGGGTCTGCCAGTAACCTGAAACATGGGCACAATTTCAAATATGGAATAATAATAATAAAACGTGGTTACAAGAATCCTTTGCCGTGTAGCCCACCTTAGTTGATTCTATTTGTTTTTTATTCAATGCTCACTGCTCTGTGAAACCAACTATTAATGGAGATACGTTAGTGAAGCTCAGTCTTGTGCAGTATTTAGATCATCATCAGTTCATCAGAGCCATTAAGCTTTTATAAATTGGGACTGGAGTACAAACATGAATGATGTTAAACCATCACAAATTACTGGTTAAGCTACAGTTAGAATGTTGTCCCCAGTATTGGGAACCCTAATTCAGGAAGGACTTCAAGGCTGTGCACAGGAACCAGAAAGTGTTAACTTGACATTCGCTGATTATAGTAATCAAGAGAGATTCGATAAGTTGCTGATCATTTTGATTGAATAGTGGTTCAGAGGAGACCTCAAACCTGGTCAGGATGTTGGAAGAACTGCTTCTTCTGGTGGAAGAGACAGTAAGTAGATGGAAAATACAAGGTGAAGTTATGGAAGTCACCAAATTAATAAAGTAACAGACTGTCATCGGTATCACGTTTCATTTCAAGGGGAGGCGATGGGCGAGTGGTATTAGTGCCACGTAAATAATCCAGATACTCAGTACATTTTAGTAAGCCTACACTGGATAGGTCAGGCAGCATCAAAGGAGCAGGAGAATTGACGTTTCCAGCATTAGCCCTTCTTCAGATTTATGCCCGAAACGTCAATTCTCCTGCTCCTTTGATGCTGCCTGACCTGCTGTGCTTTTCCAGCAACACATTTTGCAGCTCTGATCTCCAGCATCTGCAGTCCTCACTTTCTCCTGCACTGGATAGTCCAACATATGTTGAGCTGGGGTGAATTCTCCTTGCTGCTCATAGAAATTGGGTTCTTGGCATTTTTTGGACTTCATCAAGGGGAAATTGTCATCAGTGAGCATTTGCTTTATGTAGTGTATGTGATTTTGGAAATCTCTTTAGCTCTTGTATAATTGTGTGCTGTCTGCTGATGTGCATGTGATGTCGTTGTCCTTTATTTTTCCTCTGGCATCCCAGAGAGCTACCAGCCATACGGTGGCTAGTGTGATGGTAGTCACTGATGAATCCTCTTGATGACTCAAATGGACTGGTAAACCCAAAGGACCTTTTAGGCCTTGGCGAGTATGTTGCGAAGCTGTTGTCTGGGTTGTCAGGTTTGGCAGGTTCATCAGCCTTTAGGCTGCTGTGTCCAGTCAGTACATTGTTATTTAAATTTAAGAGTGGGAATGGTATTGTAGAAGATTGACTTTTGGGAATAGTAGAGGGAACATGGGCCCATCCAGTAAGGATGGCTGTTTATCCTCATGAAGGGCTTGTGCCGGAATCATGGAGTGTCCTCTTTGGATGCTGCCTGACATGCTGTGCTTTTCCAGTGCCACACTTTTTGACTCTGTTTATCCCTAATGCCAACTAAATCCTACAGATTGTTTAAAGCAGAGCTTCAGCAA
This sequence comes from Hemiscyllium ocellatum, assembly GCF_020745735.1. Classification (NCBI taxonomy): domain Eukaryota; kingdom Metazoa; phylum Chordata; class Chondrichthyes; order Orectolobiformes; family Hemiscylliidae; genus Hemiscyllium; species Hemiscyllium ocellatum. The sequence goes on from NC_083409.1 coordinate 19,048,029, forward strand.
ACAGATACTTGATGGCATGAAATCTGCAGTGTTAAATGGTTTAAGTGATGTCTCATTTTGGCAGTTGTCAACATTTGTGATTGTGTAAATTTTGTGCTTTCAGTGCTCACGGGAAGTCATCAAAGAAAAGCACAAGCTCTTCATTGTTCCATTCCACTGTGAGTTCCATGTCTCAGAGCCCTTTTCAGAATGACGCAGTGATAACATCCAGAGAGGGGACAAGGCAGCTGCGTGCTACTACCTCCACACCTTCACCTTCCCTAGTCGACATCAGTGTTACTGCAGCCAGGCCCTCCACATCCTCTGCTGCAGGTTGGAACTCTCGGAATCATGTTTTCTGTAACTATCATTTGTTTGGCCTAACGTCCCCATTGGAGTAGTTTTTAAAAAAAATAAAACCCTGAGTAAGTAGACAACCAAGGTGAAGTGACAGGCATAGTGATGATTGGAAGAAATGGTGAGGTGCCACGTGACGTGGAAGCAGGTGCTTTTCCATTCAAGTGGTCGGATCCTGTCTGAGGAACATTAAGCAGAAGTAGGCTATTCAGCCTGTTGAGCCAGCCCCTGTCATTCAGTACAATCATGGCTGATCAGTGCTTCAGTATCGTTTTAGCCACCCTGTTCCCATCACCCTGTACACTGTTGGAAATCAAATCCGTCAATTTTTGCATAAAACATAATTGATGACTATGCTTTCACAACTCTCTGTGGCAGTGAACTCCAAAAGATTCATGACCCTGAAGTAACAACAGAATTATCATCAGCTCAGACTTATGACATGGTCTCACTTATAAGTTGTCCCGCCAGTCCTAGACTCCCCAACGGGGGAAACATTACCTACATCTACCCTTTAAGTATTTTGTAGATTTCAATGAAATCAATTCAAAATGCTGGAGAATGCAGGTTCAGTTTTCCCAATCTCTCTCCATGAGAATGTCCAAAAACAAGTCTGGTGAACCTTTGTTGCATTCCTGATCATTCACCAGGACCCAAATACAATGATTGGGTTTGGATTTTCTGCACGCTTTGCTATTTGTTTTATCCTGTGAATCTCATGAAAATTTCAATGTCTTGTCCCTTGTCACTTTTTACGCAGTTCCCGAACTTGTTTTGAATCCTGGAGAGGTGTGCAGTTAACCCTATGATCCCAATGCATTATTGAACTAACTGTAAAAGTTGGAATTACACTTTTCACTTTGGTTATTGCAGCCTCGATGCTCAGCTCCCCACCAAGTATCCAACACCACATGACTGCTCAACACACTTACTTGGATGCTATGGAAGAGTCCATCCGTCAGCTATCGGAGATAGACATGACCCGGGGAATAGCCTTTGCTCAACAAGAGACTGTGTCGTTGGCTCAGATCCTAAAGGTACAGGTTTATGCCTTGTGGTCTTTCAGAAATGGTTTTGTGAAATTGTCTTAAGTGATAATGGCTGCGCTCGTTTTCCAAACCAGGCAACATTCTGAGCAACGTTCTTCAGTTAAATCAGGCAAAACAAAGATTATTCCAAAACTAGAGATTAAATTTACTTACCCTTGGGTTGTGATTTAGGACAATGCCTAATCTTAAATGTGCAGATATTAGCATCGAACCTGCGCATGACTGCACTTTACAAGTTGACTGATAGAAGCAGGGCAAACTTGCCAAGTTTTCAAGAAATTTCAGCTTTCTAAAATTTGAGCCATTACGATGAGATTTATGAGAAAATGTTTTTTTATTTATAAAGTTGCAATATTAAAATTAATTGATTAAAATCTTGTCATTTGTTACTCTTAAGATTTGATGCCTTTGCATTTCAATTGTTACTCTCTCTCTCTGGACACTGCAAATTTAAATACCAGTTTTTCACAGAGCAGAGCAGTGGAATGTAGAGTGATGGTTCCTATTTAATCTTTGTTTGTGTCCAGGCCCAACAGCTGAGCCATGAGCACGACATAGCCCTGCTGAAGCTGAAGGCCGAGCAGGAAGCTGCTGCAAGTCAGAGGCAGCTAGAGGAGGCCAGACAGAAAGCTGTACAGGTACTTGAACATGTAACAGGTGTCTGGAAATGCAAACAATTCAGTGTTGACTGCTTCTCACCGTGCAATAAGAATAAACAAATTATAATTATAAAGTGCCTTTAACATTGAAGCCAAACCTCTCCCCACCCCTGCCCTGTTCGGTTCCACCGGTAAACTGTCCCTCTCACCAAAAGCATATTATGAAGATGTCATCATGAAAATCAATGACAGGCCCAGACCATGGGGACAGGAGAAGGTACAGTTTTAGAAGCAAAAACATAGTTTGCTGGTGACACTCAGCAGCATCTGTGGGAAGAAAGAAGAGTTAACATTTCGGAGATTCTTTAGAAAACCTGGACAGATTGTAAGACCTTAAGGAGTGAATTCTAAAGACTGAGACACACAACTTGATGCAGGTTCCTGTGTTTTTACCTCTTGGAATTCTGTATCTTAAGAGTCAGAAAGCTTAATCAATATTATCGTTGCTATTGGTCTTAGTTACTTGTGCAAGTTTGCTCCTGTGATTTAATGCCTTAATGACAACTCGTGAATTTGCATTCTGTAATTCTGGTGATCTCGAGGTGGGCCATAAAGGCCGGCTTGCTAGCATAGTCCTCAACCCAAGAACAATTCAAAAAAAGGCTGCAGTCTATTTTAGTGTCTGATTGACAGTGGCTCCTTCAACTATTGACCATCCAGGCACTGACATTTGTTTACTGAACCTGAATGTGTCTCTGTCTTTCTTCAAGAAGCTCCTTAAAAACTATGTTTTATCTGAGCACTTCTTATGTGGCTACTTGTCATATTCTGTAATCATGTTCCTGTCAACATCCATGGGATGTTATAGTATAAAGGTGTGATACAAATGTCAGTTTATCTCATTGTGAATGCAGCTGCCTCTGAATGAAAACATTTTTGTTTCAAGCCCCATGCTTCGACTTGAATGTAAGCCGACCATACGCACTCAATCTAGAGCAGGACTGCTGCATTCTTAGAGATGACATCTTTCAGGCAAGACGTTAAAGCAAGTTCCCATCTTCTATTCCAGTGGATAGAGAAGATCCGTTTTAATACTTGAAGAAGTCTAAGGGAGTTCTCCTGTTATCCTGCTCAATATGAATTCCTCACTATTGTAGATGCTGTCTTTTTAGGAGCTTGTCAAAAGGCCCTTCTTGGAGAGCGTGACTATATTTTGAAAGAACTTCATTGGCTGAGAAGAACTTTGCAAAGACCTGAAGATGTCAATGACACCGTGAAAACTTTAGCTTCTTTAAACGGCAGTTTTTGCTTCAGATTGTCCCCATCTGAGGAACACAGCACAGAACTGCCTCTGATGCCATATTTTCGATTTCTTTGGTAGAATCCACACACAGAGAGTAGAACCATGAGAATAAGGAGTATCCACTTGACCAATAAAGATCATGGCAATAAAAATAGACTGCAGCTTTTTTTGAATTGTTCTTCAGTTGAGGACTATGCTAGCAAGCAATGGCCTACCACGAGATCACCAGAATTGTGGAATGCATATTCACAACTTGTCATTGGGATATAGGAACAAGAGTAGAACAATCAGCCTCTTCATTCTCTTATGCAACTGAGTTTAAATTTGTTTATGGCGAAAAGCCCTTTCGCTTTTCATCAGCCTTATCCCTCAAAACACATGCAAAATAAAAGTATCATCTCATCACAGCAATTTGCTGGAAAAAAAGCATTTAAAATAATAAAGTATCTCAAAATATTTCAAAAAAGCATCAAATGGAAAAGTTTATGCTAAGTCATGCAAGATATTCAAAATTTTGGTGAAGTTGGATTTTAAGGAGTGTTTAAAGGAGGAAATGGAGCTGAGAGATGAACAGGTCTAGGAAAGCATTATGATGGAATACTCCCCACTTACCTGGAGGAGTGCAGTTCTAGTGACACTCAGGAAGCTCAACATCATCCATTACAAAACATCAGCATGATTTGAATCATGTCCACCACCTTAAGTGCCTATTCCCTCTGTCATCAGTATACGGTACAACAAGGAGCACCATCTATAAGACGCTTTGCAATACCTCATTGAAGGCTTCTTTGACAGATCTAGACTCATGACCTATTCTGGCTGGAAGAACAGGGCGGTAAATGCCTGGGAATGCCGCATATAATTATGACTTTAAAATATATTGCTCTTCCTACAATGGTCTGACATACATTGGGAGTACCTTGCAGCCACATGGGTTGCCGTGGTTTAAGAAGACCACTAACTTTCACCTTTTAATGCCAGTTGTGGTTGGACAGTCAGTGTCAGGGATTTCTACATCCTGAGAATGAATTAAATAATTAATTCTTGATTTTTCAGTTCTGAATGATCTGGTTTTTAGTTTTAAGGTTGAATACATCTCCCCATCATGGAAACAATCTCGCAATACCATGACCAGGTTAAATAAAAAAAACCAAAGAACTGCAAATACTGGAAATCAAAAAAACAAAATCACACGATGACTAGGTTACTGTGCTTATATGTGACATTGGAGGAGAGGGAAAGGCTTAAAAGCTTGATTGTAAAACAGAAGCCGTGTCAGTGAGCTTATGTTGCATGATGAAACATGTGAGCAGTGTGCTTCCTGGATCATAAGTCAATTTCACATTGCATTTTAATAGTGCTCTGTCTTTTTTTTAAAGTATCTGAATTATCAATTGCTGGACGTGAAAACCTCTCTTTGTGTTCTCAGGCATGTGCAGAAAGTCTGCAGCAGTTTGTACAGGTTCGCCAAGAGATGCTGCAAGAGTCCACAACTAAAATGATCACTCAGCAGGTGGAACTTGCAAGGCTGATGGCTGATACAGCACGTCAGGTTACAGAGGTACTTTCTTCTAGTGTACTTGGCAAGATGGCCCTTTCCCCCCAGTCATGCTGAAGAGCCAGTACTTTCTGGAGTTTGGAAGGAATTTTTCTCATACAATTGCTGCATTGAGTTAATTGTCACTGCAGTTTGAAATTATTTCATTCCTCGAATGTAGTAAACTGTCAAGGAAGAGCAGGGCAAAGCTTAACAGCATACCATATGATATTAAGAAAGATGACCAACTGCTTGGTCAAAGAAATAGGTGAGATAGAATGTTGGAAAGGAAGAAAATGTTACTATTTGAACTGCGTTAGGACAGAATTGCATAGCTGATGACCATGCAGCTGAAAGCTTCAGTGCTGAGCTGGGGTGGTGAAAATGAAAATGCTAAAATGGGGAACGTAGACACTTCAAAAGTTTCGAGGATTGAAGGAAATTGCAGAGATAGAAAGGAAAAATATGTCCGGAAGGACAGGACTTCTTATACTGAAGCTGTTGGCAAGTCATGAATCAGCAAGTACAAGGATCGTGGGTAAAAGGGGCTTGGAAAGAGGGTGCAGTAAGTGGAGCTTTTGAATATGTTGAAGTTGATGAAAGTTCAGTCAAGAGAACATTGGAATAGTCATGTCTGGAAGTGAACAAAGAAGTAAACAGCTGAGGGTGCAATTTTGGGTCATGTGATGGAAGAGTTTACTGAAGGTAAGAATTCCCGTTGGATGAGCTCTGTAGTAGGTTTCCTTTATTCATGGAGGGAATTGCCTTTGTATTCATGACTGCATAGCTGTGATTGATTGGTTAATGCCATCGGAATCAACACATAAACACCCCATTTTCACTCCTTTTCACAACGTCTGAGATCTTTTAACACATTGTATCATGCTCCCCTTTGGAGAAAAGAAAGCATGAAATGGAGCCTCAAGGAATCGGAGCTGGAGTAGGGTATTCGTCCCCTTGAGCTTGCTCCCCCATTCTATCAGATCATGGCTGGGCCAACCCAGCCCTCAACTTGTCTTTTTTGCTTGATCCTCATAGCCCCCAACTGCTTAATATTTCAAAACTCTATCTACCCTCTTTTAAAATAATTTGATATAGAATCATAGAATCCCTACTGTGTGGAAACAGGTCCTTCGGCTTAGCAAGTCCACACCCACCCTCTGAAGAGTAACCCACCAGACCCATTCCCCTACCCCATTTAGCTGTCACAATTTTTTGGGCGAGAGAATTCCAGCCATTCACTGAGAGAGAAAAAAAAATCTTTATTTTTTTAAAAATGAATGTTCCCTTCTGTAATGTCCCCTGGGTTGAGACTTCACTGGTACTCGAACATCTAGTCAACATCAACCCCTGTCAAGCTCCTCAGAACATTGTTTCCATAAGATCACCCGTTATTTGTCCAGACTCTATTGAATAATGACCTAACCTATTCTTGACAGACCAACCTTTTCATCCACGAAGCAACTAAATGAATCTTTTTTTGAGTGGCCTCCAATGCTAGTTTATCCTTTCTTAAATATGAGAGCAAACATTGTATACAGTACTCCAAGTGAGGTCTCAGCAACAGCCATTGTGGTTAACCAATCCTCAGTCCATGCTAATACATGGCCCATGATGCCGTGAGCTCCTATCTTGTGCAATTAACTTTTATGTAGCACCTTATCAAATGTATTTTTAAAATCCAAATACAGAATATCATCAGATTCTCCTTTATCAGCCCTACTTCTTATCTCCTTAATGAACTCCAGCAAATTTGTCAAATATAGTTCCCTTTCACAAAATCCAGTCTACCATGTTTAATGATAAGCTTTTCCAAATGTCCTGCTATTTCTTCCTTTAATAATCAACTCTGCTGTTCTGCCAAAACAGATATTAAACTAACTTTCCTGATTTCTGTCTCCCTCCCTTCTTGAACAGCGCATCAATCCACTGGAAGCTCCCTGTATCCACTGATTTGGGAATAATTCAATTGATGCCTTGAATATCTCTGCAGCCAGTTGCCTTCAAAAATGTTTGATACAGGCCATTAGGTCCTGTCTGCCTTTAATCCTATTAGTTTGTCATTACTTTGTCCCTTGTGACAAAGACTGTTGTAGCATTTGTCCTCCCACGAATACCTTGCTTTTTGCTATCTTTGGGATGATAACGGTATTCTCCTCCATGAAGACCAATGTAAAATATTGGTTTAAATTATCTGCTGTTTTCCCTGTATACATTATCAATTCCCGAATCAGAACCTCCAAGGGTTCGATGCTCACTTTAGCTACTCACTTTTTACATACCTGGAGAAACTTTTGCCATTCGTTTTTGTATCTTGTCAATTTAATTTCATGATCAATTTTTTTCCTTTTTCGTCCTCCGCTGCTGTGTCGTTCTTTTCCTTGTGGGTACTGTCCTTGACTACCTTTGTTACCCACGGGTGGTTCACCTTTCTCTTAGAGTTCTCCTTTTTGCCTCAAATAAAATTTTGCTCAGCGTTATGAAAAAAGCCCATCATATCCCAGTGACGGAGCATGTGAATTTTTTAACACTGGATGCTTCAATTTTAATGATGTTCTCATTGGTTTTTGCTGTTTCACAGAAGAGCTGAGATCATCTGGAAAGGAGGTGGCAGCTGATTCAGGATTAGTTCCAGAATTAATTTGAATACTTGCAAAAATAAATTACTTGCAATATTGTGAGAGCAGGGGTCTAGCCAAATAGCTATTCCAAAGAGGCGGCACACATGTGATGGGTTGAGTAGGGATCTCTGATTTCAAAAGCAAGATGTGATCCAAGTTGTCTTCTAACCTGTGCTGTGCTAATTCTTGCTGGTTTAGATGACTGAGTTGGCATGTGCGCAGGTTGCAGCAGGATCTCTGACTGCCACAAACCCACCTCATGGAACAGCTCCTGTGCCAGTGACAGTGCTGCTGGACCAACAGAGGCAGCAACATTCAGACTTCATGAACCAACTTCGAACCAGAACTGAACCTGACAGGTAAGATTTTTACACTGTCCCAAACCTGATCAATAATATTAAGCTTCTTGGCTTAATAACCTAAGGCTTGTTGCTTGATGCGATGCACAGTTTTTGATGTTTTTGCTATTATCTGTGATCAGGAGAGGCAGGGTCAATGCACTCAGTCTTTTAGGAAAAGGGAGGTGGCTCAGTGTTTAACACTGCTGCCTCACAGCGCCAGGCACCCAGGTGACTCTAGCCTCAGATGACTGTCCGTGCACATTCTCCGTGTCTGCATGGGTTTCCTCTGAGTGCTCCGGTTTTCTCCCACAATCCAAAGAGGTGAATTGGCCATGCTAAATTGCCAATAGTGTTTAGGTATGTGCAGGTTTGGTGCATTAGTCAGGGGTAAATGTTGAGTAATAGTGTTAAGGGATAGGTTTGGTTGGGATACTCTTCAGAGGGTTGATGTGGATTTGTTGGGCCGAAGGGCCTGTTTTCACACTGTAGGAATTCTATTCTATTCTATGATCAGAGTAATTTTGGGGGTCTAACAGAATCCTGGTATTCAGAAGGCACTCTGTTAGTTAAAATAGTATTGTGCACTCTTACCTTCTGCAGCAATTTGAGGTAGACTGCTCTGTACAGTTTCTTCAAACATTTTGTTCTTGAACCAGTCAGGGACTTGGTAATATGATTGATTAATGAGTTCAAAATTAAAGACCCTTTTGGTAAGATTCAATGCAGCATAATAGAATTTAGCTTTAGGCGAAGGAATTTGGTTCTTGAACTAGTATCTAAAGTTAAAGGCAGTTACAAGGGTATAAAGTAATAGTGAGCTAAATGGGAATGGGACGAGAGGTTAGAATGTTAAAGCAGAAGAACCTATTCAGTTATTTCATAATTCTCAACAATGTACATTTATTTATAAAAGAAATGCACGATGAAAAGGTGGCAACAGCGGGGCATAGCTAAAGGAATTGTGGGTGACATCAAATTGAAAGAAAAGATATACAAAACTGCAAAGGTGGTGGTAGGCCAGAAAATTTGAGAATTTCAAACTATCGAAGGATGAGCAAAAAACTGCTGGAAGATACTTTGTCCCTTGTGATAGAGACTGTTATAACATCTTACCTCCCATTATATACCTTGCTTTTTTCCCACCTTTGGGATGGTAACAGTATCTTCCAGATTAGTAAGATAATTGGGCAAATTATCCCACGAGTTACTCAGTCTAAAACAAAGTGCTCTTGTGATGCTGTGGTCATGTCTCCAACTTTGAGCCAGAGGCCTGGATAAATCCGACCGGCTCCAGAAGTGTTGATTAGGAAAGAAACATGAGACAAACTTCAGTAATTGAATGTACAATCTTGATGGTCTCTGGAAATTCCAAACTTGACTATTTTGTATCCTCACCTGAGGCCTGATCTCAATTAACCCATCTCATTTAAACTGAATTGCCTTTGCTTGTGTTGAATATAATTGAAGTTTGTCCTGTCTGCACGCTCCCTTGTGCAAAACCTGTTGCAACCTGTCAAAGAACAAGATTGTAAAGTCAGATTAGCTGATAGTCTGTTCAAGGGACAGTAGGTGTTGCAGTATTGATCCCATTTTCCATTGAACTGAGACAGGAGATGGTGAGCTTGCTGAGATGTCCTTCACTGAAAAAATTGTTTGAATTAAAAAAAAACTGCTTTGGCTGTGGTGGAATTGAATCCAGAGACTTAGCTAGAAGTAGCTGATCGTTGTTTCTTTTTTTGTTTCATCGTAGAAAGAATGAGTGCAGCCCAACACCAGCTGGATCTGCAGAGAAACTGCCAGACACTAAAATGCGTAACTCCACTTTATTAGACAGTCTGACTGAGTCATCCAGACTCAAACATCATGATCGGAGGTGGGCTATTTATGTTCGCTGTGGATGCTTTTACATAGTACAATATTAATCCAAAACATATCTCTTGAGTACTGAAAACAACAAATATTGGAGATCACAGTGGGGAGGTGATGGCCCAGTGGTATTATTGCTGGACTGTTAATCCAGAGATCCAGATAACATCCCGGAGAACCGGTTTCGAATTGTTCGAATTGAATTCAATAAATATCTGGAATTAAGAATCTAATGACTATGAATCCTTGGTCGATTGTTGGGAAAAACCCATCTGGTTCACTAAAATCATTTAGGTAGGAAACTACCATCCTTGCCTAGTTTGGCCTACTCCAGACACACAGTAATGAGGTTGACTCTGAACTGCCCTCATCAGAGCTCTGATAGAGTCATCTCGACTCAATGTTAGCTTGCTCAGTCCCCATGGATGCTGCCTCATCTGCTGTGAGCTCCAGCATTTGTTGTTTTCAGTACAGATTCCATCATCTGCAGTAATTTCCTTATATATTTCTTCTGTATTTTTTTTATGAAATGCCCACTAAATTGCAGCTCCTACTCAACACCTTCCCAACAGAGTACTGTGGTCCTGGTGCCAAAAACCTCCATTGACTTGTTCAATTACACCATACGTTGGGGAAATTGCAAAATGCCACTGTGGCTGAAAGGAATGGAATCAGAGTCATACGACATGGAAATGGACCCTTCGGTCCAACTCGTCCATGCCAACCAAATTTCCCAGATTAAACTAGTCCAATTAGCCTGCATTTGACCCATATTCCTCAACCTTTCCTATTCGTGTCCCTCTCCAAATGCCTTTTGAATATTGTAACTGTACTTGCATCTACCACTTCTGCTGGTAGTTCATTCTATGTACGACTCAACCTCTTTGTGAAAAAGTTGGCAACTGATGGTTTCACTGTTGCCTGCGGTGAGTGAATCGCTGGGGATTATTGTTCATTCAGGACCACCCCTTGCTGAGCATGGCTCAGGGCCTCAAGAGATTCCTAAATGTGGCTTCGGCCTCCTTGTGGGTTACCACATGCTACTCAAGGCCTTGTGTTTGAGAAGCGCAGGGATATATGGATGGGGGTGCTGTGGAAGGAAGGAGGCAGCGTTAATTAATGAATTAATTTATGGAATGTGGATGTCACTGGCTGTGCGAACATTTATTGTCTAATTCTAATGCGCTTTAGAAGGTGGCTGTGAGCTCCCTTTTTGAATCACTGCAGTCCATGTAGGCCGACTGGTCGTGCTGTTGGGAGGGAGTTCCAGAATTTTGGCCCAATGACACTTAAGGACAGCTGAAAGATTTTCAACTCAAGATGGTAGTAGCTTGGAAGGGAACCTGTAGGTGGCGGTGTTCCCATGAATCTGCTTCCCTTGACTTCGAGATGGTACTAGTCATGGGTTTGTACGATCCATATTGAAGTGTTATGAATTTCTGCAGTGTATCTTGTCGATAGTACACACTGCTGCCCTGGGCATTAGTGGTGGAGGGAGTGAATGCAGTCTGCTTTTTCCAGCTGACGTCAAGCTTCTTGAGTGTTCTTGGAGCTGCACCCAAACCAAGCCAAGTGGCGAATAGTCTATTGCACTTCTGACTTGAGGATTGTAGATGGTGGACAGGCTTCAGGGATTCGGGAGGTGGTTTATTTTTGCAGGATTCATTGCCTCTGACCTTCTCTTGTAGCCACAGTAGTCAGATGGCAAGTCCAGTTCAATTTCTAGTCAATAGTAACCCCCCCAGAATGTTGATGGTGAGGAATTTGGTTATAAAAATGAGTCACTAGCAGTAAATGATACCGGTTCATCAGGTTACAAAGAAAAGTTGAGCATGGATTTATTTCTGGGGCTACAGAATGGAGATGTGTTAGATATGTGTAGAACCGTGAACAGATCACCCTTGGAGCACTGCAAACAGTTCTGATCCATTGTAATATGGATGTAGAGGCAGTAGGGAATATATTAAAAATATTTTCTGGAATTATATCAAAACTGAATTTGAATCCATCAAGCAAGATTGGACAGTCTTGTCTTGTTGAAAAAGAGTATCATGGTCGACGCCATTAAGTTATGTCGGGGCTTGATAGGGTTGACATAGAAAAGATACTTCTGCTTGGGAATGACACTATCCACTGGAGCTGTGGATACAATTGTAGTCACTATTACATCCAACAGGGAATTTGCTGGGGAGGAGGTGGGGGTGGTGGGGAAGGTCTTTACCCAGAAAGAGGTTTGAGGTCAAAATTACACCACCAGGAATAATTGAAGCAAACAACAGATGAATTCAAGAAGAAGCTTGGAATACAAGTGATCGAAAAAAAATATGTTGATGGGTTTAGGTGGAGAGATACAGAAGGAGGCCTATGTAAATCTCAAATACCGAGACTCTGTTTTTGCGTTCTAAATCTGTGCATGTGTGTTGATCTGTGACATTTCTATGGCAGCAGTGGCAGCAGTAAACAAGACAGCCCATCCGTACCATTCTTGGAGAAAAGCAGAACCTCCCACCATACAAAGGGAAACAGCTTTATTGAAGAGGTGGTTCAAACAGCAGCTGACAACTCGATCCACAGTGACAGTCTGCCTTCATTACCTGGTGAGAAAGGCGAATTCTTTAACCAGAAATGCTGTTTTGTCCTTTCACTGATCTCATGACTTAAATGGGGATTTGTGTCTCTTCAATTAGATGATTCAAATCAACTGTCATGTAAGCACTCCTTCCATACCCAAAGGATATGTGGGTCAAATAGTAACATGTTGTGCACTAATTTATTTCAAGATTCCTTTATTCATTCATGTGCTCAAGCTATTCAATCCAACTTCCTTGTGTTCCCCTTGGATCTGTGGTTGTGCAGATGGAAACTTCCACATGTCCCCTTAAACAATGTGTGATTCAACATAACAGTTGTGTTGAATCAATAATTGTAACCCAACTCTGCTCCTTGGGCAGAAAACTAATCCAAGGATTCTAGCTCAGCCTTTAACTTCATGTTCAAGTTCTAAATCTTTCAGTGAACAATGGAAAATAACAAAGAACAATATAAATCATTTATTGTCTCTCCAGACTCTGCTTCTGTTGCCACTGAGTTCGATGAGTCAATGACTGAGGATGAAATTGAAGAGCAATCCTTTTATCCCCTTCTGCCATCAAAGAGCCATTGCTGCTTTAACATGGGGAAGAAACACAGGCAGCAGGATGATTCCGATGAGGACATTCTGCAGGATCAATCGGCTTCAATAGCTGTCAAAGTGAGTTCTCCCATGGGTTAGCCAAGGGTGAGTGATGGTGCCAGTTTGTGAGATCTCAGTGCTTGGCATAGTTGCTCCTCTCCATGTTCTAGGTATCTTGCTATGAGACTCAGATGTAGAGGATGAGGAGCAGATGGGTCAATGAGTATAAGGGAAGTGTTGGGCAGGGGCTGTTTTTTACAAATGATAATTACCACTCACTAACAATGTGCCCAGAGTTTATAAATATTGAAGAGGAATTAATCTTTTACATTGTTAATCTTTGTGATCGAGTTACCATGCAGTGAAGACAAAGATTAATATTTACTGGGATTCCTTGCTCACCTCGTCCGGTAAACACAAGCTAAATTTGACTGCTAAAAATGTCCCTGAATTTACAACTTTCTACTGTCCATTAAAGGTGGTAATAAGATGCAAAAGACAAGTGGCGCTTGCAGAGGAATTTGATTTGAACAAGAGACATTTGTGCAGATAATAAGAGATATTCTAATTGGAAGGATATGGTTAGTGATATCTTGCATGGATCTATGTCGGTGCCCTAACAATTCGCTATTCATGATGAAAGGAAAGCCACATTCAAAACTTGGGGCCTCTCTCCAGATTAGCAGCGATCTCGAGTGTAGGTAGATGAAAGCATAAAATAAGAAAACAATCTTGATAGATGAAGTAAATGAAAAATCTACAGATGAGTTTGTGTCAGCAAGTGAGAGGTTGGATCAAGATAGGATATTTCTTGATTATGAAAATCGAGAGACAGTGGAGTTCAAAGAAACTTGATGGGGCTGATCCAGCTGTATGTAGTTCATGAAAATGTCACAAACAGGCTCAAAACAGTGAACAAGGATCAGTGGAATGTTGACATTTATATCCAAAGAAGTTGCAAAAGCAAAGGATTAGAAGTCATGCTTCAGCAATTCAAAGCTGAAAATGTGTTGCTGGAAAAGCGCAGCAGGTCAGGCAGCATCCAAGGAACAGGAAATTCGACGTTTCGGGCATAAGCCCTTCATCAGAATTTCCTGTTCCTTGGATGCTGCCTGACCTGCTGCGCTTTTCCAGCAACACATTTTCAGCTCTGATCTCCAGCATCTGCAGACCTCACTTTCTCCTCTTCAGCAATTCATAACCGAGTCAGACCAATCTGTCAGGGCTGGGCACCATGGCTTAAGAAGAGTATCACTCTTAGTGGAAGTGCAATGTAGACTTACTGAAGTGATACTTGGGCTCCGAGGCTTAATTTAAGAAGAGAGATTAAATAGATAACATGTTAGAGTCAGAACATTGAGGTGTGATATTGTGGAACACTTTTACACACAGAAATGGATGAAGTTTGAAACTCCCTTCCACAAACAGTGATTGATTTGAAATCAGTTACAAATTTTAAATCTGAGATTGGTAGATTTTTAACCAAAATGCTGAAGGATTATGGGACAAAGACAGGGATTTGTCATGATGTTGAAGATTACCATGATTTGTGTGAATGGTGGAATAGGCTCAAGAAGCTAAATAGCCTCCTCCTGTTGTGATGTTGATGTAACCATGACACTCTTATTCTCTGGATGTGCAACTCCTATTCTGTTTTTGGTTATTTATCAGAACCTGGCAGCAAATTAGTAACTGGAGTCCTGACCAGAAAATTATCAGTATGAGGGACTTTGCAAGTCTTAATGTGTTTCACAGATGATGAAATGAAACAGTCAGCATTTACTCATCCTGATAAATATTGGGATAGTTTGATGGGATCACTTGTGATGCAGCATGATTGGCATATCTGATGATGCTCCAACTACTTTTAATTGTTGTTGTCGTCGTCTGCACCCAGTCCTGAGGTTTTGTGGATTACAGGACAAGTTTTGCTTGGGTCAGGGAAGCAGATCACCTCACTCTGTACTGTTTGTCCTCCTGTCTTTCACTGTCCAGCATGATTTCAGCATGTCCTTCTCGGGAGGTCAAGACAGTTTCTATAAATTCACCATGGAGATGGTGCGACAATACGTGGAGGAGGAGGAGATGCGTGCACAGCACCGGGTGTCCCTCCTCAAACTGAGAGAACAAGCCATGAAGGAAAAGACCAAAGCAGAGCTGGCTTGGTTGGAACACCAGAAAAAGTGAGTAGCTGACCTATGCAGTGATGGTAAGCTGTATAGCCTTTCAAAAATGCAATGTAAGAATGTGCAGATCCTTCCAGTAATCCTTTCCGGAGAAGGGGGAAAGCTAGTGTCTATTCTCATTGCAGTGAGGCTGTTGTGCAGAAGCTAGGTATTCACGTCATCTTTCCCCTTATCACTGTTTGGATTGAGTAGAATGAAGCCAATTTTGATTTTTTTTTCAAATTTTTAAGTTTGTTCTTTGAACTTGGGATGTTGCGGTAATGCTAGTATTTATTTACTCGCCCTCATTCTCGAAATGGTCATGGTGTTGAGCTGCCTTGAGCCACTGCAGTCTGCTTAGTCAATATAAACGTATCAACTCGCAAGTGCTGTTAGGTTTGGAGTTCAAGGCTCTGGAATAGATTGTTGCAAGGCTGTTGTCCTCACCCACGGGTCAGGATTTTAAACAAATAATTTCAATAGACTTCTTCGCTGCTGGTAAGGCCAGTATTGTTGTCCATCCTTCATTGCACTTGGGAAGGTGATAGTGAGTCATTTCCTCAAACATCTGCAGTTCACCCGCTACAGGTACAACCACAATGCTGACAGGAAAGGAGTACCTGGGATTTTGATCCTAAAGCAGTGAAGGAATGATGTATTCCTAAGTCAGGACGATGTGTGGCTTGCAGAGGAGCTTACAAGTAATGGTGTTACCATGTTATCTACTGTCTGTGTCCTTTTAGATGGTAGAGGTCACAGGCTTTGAAGATGCTATTGAAGGAATTGAGTGAGTTTCTGCAGTGCATCATATAGTGCACAAAGCTCTCACTGTAGCAGGTTGCTACATCCTATTTGGTGTTCTGCATCTTGGGCATGTACTGGGGAGACAGAAAGTAAGTTACTTAGTGAAGAATTTTCAGCTTCCGACCTGCTTTTGTTGACCTAGTATGGTATAGCTGATCCATTTTAGTTTCAGGTCGAGGGTAACTCTAATGTGATAATTGTGAGGGAAGCAGTGATGATAATACCACTTCATATCAAAACGATTGCAAGAGATGGTCAATGATTGCTCAGTATGGTATGCATGCATCCATGCTGCCGTAATACTGTAGTCACGTATGCCATACTAGTTGTGGGCAAAAGATTTCCTTCAAAGTCCGTCCGTGAATTATTTGGTTTTTCTGGCTGCTCAACATCTTTGTGGACACTTTTACTGACACCAACCTTTTATTTCCAGATTTTCTTTCAAAATATCCTTTTTAATTTTGTGAGCATAAACACTGTCTTGTTGAAATAAAATTTCTTCAAATTGAGTATGACAAGAATGGAGGGGCATTACAGTTATAAAATATTAAGAAGACTTTGCTGCTAAACAAAATCTTAAACCCTGATCATTCTCTTTCTGGTTTAGTTGCTAATTCAGCAGTGGTGACACTGTGAGATCTATTTGGGCAGATTTATCCAAGTTTGTCTGTAAATTTGAGCATCATTATACCATTTGTAGGGAACTGTGGCTTCCTAAAGAAGTTGAATCTCTTGTCAAGAGGATGAAGAAAACTTATGTTAGGATGAGATGTAAAGCTCAGTCAGAGTGCTTGAGAGTTACGGGTTAGCCAGGAAAGACCAAAAGAGAGAGCTAAGAAGGGACATGAGAAATCACTGGCAGATAGGATCAAGGAAAACCATCAAGTTTTCTATAAATATATAAGGAAGAAAAGAATGATGAGAAAGATTAGGGCCAATCAAGGATAGTTGTGGGATGTTGGGCATGGAGTCCGTGGAGATGGGGAAGCACTTAAAGAATATTTTTTGTTCATTTTTACACTGGAAAAAGACAGTGTTGTCAAGGAGAATACTGCGATGCAGGCTATTAGACTAGATGGGATTGAGGTTGACGAGGAGGAGTTAGCAATTCGAGAAAGTGTGAAAATAGATAAGTCCCCTGGGCCAGATGGGATTAATCCGAGGATTTTCTGAGAAGCCAGGGAGGAGATTGCAAAACCTTGACCTTTGATCTATATGTCGTCGTTGTCTACAGGAGCAGTGCTAGAAGACTGGAGGATAACAAATGTTGTCCCCTTGTTTGAGAAGGGGAGTAAAAACAACCCTGTTATTATAGACGAGTGAGCCTCATTCGGTTCTGGGTAAGATGTTGGAAAAGGTTATAAGAGGTAGGATTTATAATCATCAAGAAGGGAATATGTTGATTAGGGATAGTCAACTCATTTTTGTGAAGAGTAGGTCGTGTCTCACAAACCCTATTGAGTTCTTTTGAGAAAGTGACCAAACAGATGGATGAGGGTAAAGCAGTTGATGTGGTGTATATGGATTTCAGTAAGGCATTTGATAAATTTCCCACTGTAGGCTATTGCACAAAATACAGAGGCATGGGAGTGAGGGTGATTTAACTGTTTGGATCAGAAATTGGCTCGCTGAAAGAAGACAGAGTGTAGTAGCTAATGAGAAATGTTCATCCTGGAGTTCAATAACGGGTGATGTAACGCAAGGATCTATTTTGGGTGCACTGCTGTTTGTCATTTTTGACTCAGATGAGGGCATAGAATGATGGGTGAGTAAATTTGCAGATGACAAGAAGGTCAGTGGAGTTGTGTATAGTGCTGAAGGGTGTTGCAGGTTACAGAAGGATATAGATAAGCTGCAGAGCTGAGCTGAGAAGTGGCAAATGGAGTTTAATGCAGAAAAGTATGAGGTGATTCAGTTAGGAAGGAGCAACAGGAATAAGGAATACTGGGCTAATGGTAAGATTCTTGGTAGTGTAGATGAGCAGAGAGGTCTCGGTGTCCATGTATAGGTCCTTGAAAGTTGCCACCCAGCTTGATAGGGTTGTTCCGAAGGCATACGGTGTATTAGCTTTTATTGGTAGAGGGATTGAGTTTCAGAGCCACAAGGACATGTTGCAGCTGTACAAAACTCTGGTGTGGCCATACTTGGAGTACTGTGTACAGTTCTAGTCACTGCATTATAGAAAGGATGTGGAAGCTTTAGAAAGGGTTCAGAGGAGATTTACAAGGATGTTACCTGGTATGGAGGGAAGGTCTTATGAGGAATGGCTGAGGGACTTACGGCTGTTTTCATTAGAGAGAAAAAGATTGAGAGGTGATTTAATTGTGACATATAAGATAATCAGAGGGTTAGATAGGGTGGACAGAGAGAGCCTTTTTTCCCAGATGGTGATGGCTAGCACAAGGGGACATAGCTTTAAATTGCAGGAGGATGTACAGATGTCAGAGGTAATTTCTTTAGTCAGAGTGGTAGTGGTGTGGAACACACTGCCTGCAACAGTAGTGGACTCATCAACTTTAAGGGCATTTACATGCTCATTGGATAAACATATGGATGAAAATGGAATAGTGGAGGATAGATGGGCTTCAAATTGGTTCTACAGGTCAGTGCAACATTGACGGCCAAAGTGCCTGTAGTGTGCTGTAATGCTCTACGTTCTATGTTCATGTGACTTTGCCATGTCCTCTAACCAGATGCCTTCGAGACAATGGAGAAGATGACAAGATGCCATCCATCCGTAGGAGGCAGCGTGGGCTTCTGCTCAGGCTGCAGCAGGAGCAGGTATGACCCACTGAATGCCAGGGAAAATGTTCATACTTCATGAATGAGCATGTTTCCCCAAGGTTCCGATTTGATTTCAAACCTTTTATTAACGGTGATCCAGGTTTTCCTTGAAATGCCAATAACAAATGCTACTGAATGTAATGTATATGCTCGGCCTAGGGACAGATTTCCATGCCATGGTGTTTCTGAATGCAGTTTTTCTACTGGCAATGCCCACGGCAGCACCCTGGGGCTGAAACATCTGGAGTGTTCTTCGGCCAGTAATTAATCTGCATTGTCTCTCCAGGCCAGCAGGCATCTATCTTTGTTCTCCCCTTTTTTTGTTTGAAAACAAGTTGCTTTTCAAAGTTCAATTCTCAACTTCAGCTCACAGTTCCAAACCAAAAATGAGAAAAATATAGTTGCTGATTTTTGTTGGCAGAGGTGTTGCCAATCACGCAGTGTCAGGCAGTATCACACAGACTTGGAATGTTACGTTATTTGCTGTTGGACTCACTACAGATTTGTCAGATTCTGCACTCACTCAACCCAGGCACACTTTCCAACTTGCCCAGCAGCAAGAGCTAATACGCAATTCTCGTGAGTGGAAATCTGCCTATTCATCATCTTTCTCTTCTGCAAAGTACTTGGCAGCTGAGGACAGTTTTTCAGGTTTGAGAACTCAGGTTAACTCACCACAGGCCAGGAAGCAACCTCCTGAAATAAAATCAGAAATGCTCACTCAAAGTTAGGCATCAGCTGTTGAAAAAGAACGTGAGTAACTCTTTCATGATAATTTTCCACCTGGAGTACTTGACTGTTTGAGTTCGTGTTGACAATACATTTTGTCGAAAAAACCCACAAAGTTTTCATCAAGAACAAGCATTATAAGTTGTAAAAGTTGCACAGTGCCACCTGGAAACTGTGCAACTTAGAACTTAATGGGTTATGGAGTTGCGTGCCCTGACTTCATTTTTGTCTGTAGTTTGTCGTCAAAATAAATTTATTGACGACGTAAAGACGGGTTTGGTTGGTCTCTAACATGGTAATACATTGTATACAATTTCACCACAGGCTGAAATCAGGCATCTTCAAAAAGCCAACAAGGCTGCTCACAGGGAGAGGCAGCTGATCCTGAAACAGCAGGAGGAGATTCAACACATGCTCCAGTCCACCAGGGAAATTCAGGAGAGGCTCAAATCAGTTGGGGAGAGCAAGTTGGTTAGTATCCCACCATTTGCAAACATCTGAACGGATCAATTCAAGGTTACTATTAAAGTAAGGAATTACTTACTCTGCAGCATGAATGATGGGTGATCAATTTCAATCCAAACTTGCTATCAGCCAGGTTTCTAGTCTATATTATCATTACAATATAAATAAAACTTTTAAAATTTTACAGAAAAGATGTAAGAATGGTTTGTCTGCCACTGAGAAACATCAACTTAAGCCTCGGTACCTTTATTAAGTTGATAACATGTTCACATGTTCCCTTATGTAGAGACCAAAACTCTGCAACCTAAAATACCAGGAATACCTGCTGCTGCCGAGAATACCATCCTTTGTATTCATCGATATCGTGTTTTGTTCTGCATTCCGTAGAAGTGACAGCACAAGAAATGGAGCTTTCAGCCCAATGTATCTGTGCTTCTGTTCTTTCCCTCCCTGCAATCTGGCTCCGACCTGTTATCAGCATATCCTACAAAGGGGTCAAAACATTTTTGCACTTGATCATGTGCATAGGAATGGGACTAGGTTGTTGAGCCACTCATCTGTTTGCACTTGCTTCTATTATAATTGATCTACATCTCCCTCCCTTAATCTGTTTCCCTGAATAAACATTCCCAACAAACAAAAAAAATCAAATTCACTTTTAAAATGTTTAATTAATTCAAAGCTCAATTAATTCAAAACTAATGAAACACTCTGCCTCCTGAAAGGAAATGATGTTGCTTAGTTGCAGAAACCTGTCTTTGAATCTCATCTGTGTTTCACTAATTCTGGAGCTGTTTCCATTTAGGAGCAAACTTAACTTCCCATGCGTCCATCTTGGTATATTCTCAGGTTCCAACTCGACAGGAGCAGCGGAATGCAAAACAACTAGAAGTGGAGAATGCTTCCAAAGTGAGCCCCACTTCCACTCTCCTGGAAACAGATACGGAGACGTGGAGTCCCTCCTCTGTTTCGAATTCAGGCAGCGAGACCAGCAACATCATGCAAAAACAGAAGATGCGCAGTCATGTGGATGAAAAGTAATATCTCTTATGGCTTCTTCTAAGGCATATTGCTGTGAAAGACTGGCAAGCCAACCAGCTCATTTGTCAGCTGGTGATGTTATGGAGAGGATGAGAAAGAGAGAGACCGAGTGGCTCTGAGCAGAGATAAATATAGGAAGTCCATTTCACTGTGCTTTTCAAAGGCAGTGTGTTTGCTGCAAATGGTGTTTCTAATGATCCCACCTGAGGTGTTGTCATGTTTGACCCTGCGAGTGGGGCAGCAAAACATCAATATGGCCTCACTGCTCCTGCTCTCCAAGTAGGGGAGCTTTTTTCTTACCCTCATCTTTTTTATTTACACCCATTGCCCTGGAGTAACAGTCTCAGAATGGGATTGCACTGTGAAAATTTTCACTCGTGCAAAGCTTGCTTTGCCTTTCAGTGGAGTCTGTTAGGAAACTGGAGGTACATGCAAATGTTGCAGGAATTGTTTTTCCTGGTGGAATTATCAGCTTGACATCATTGTGTTAGCTTTTTTATCCTATGAAGACAATTGTGTACACTACAGAGGATATAAACAGGTCTTATTGGGGCAGCACCATGGCTCAATGGCAAGCACTGCTGCCTCACAGTGCCAGGAACCCGGGTTCGATTCTACCTTCAGGTGACTGTGTGGAGTTTGCACATTCTCCCAATGTCTGCATGGGTTTCCTCCCGCTGTCCACAAATATGCAGGTTAGGTGGATTGGCCGTGCTAAATTGCCCATAGTGCCGAGCGATATGCAGGCGCGGTGAATTAGCCATGGGAAATGCAAAGTTACACGCATAGCTTAGGGGAGTGAGTTTGGGTGGGTTGCTGTGCGAGGGGTTATTATGGACTCAATGGGCTGAATGGCCTGTTTCCACACTGAGGGATTCTATGATTTGTTCCAATCACTTCACATCAGTGTTACTGCTCCACTTGAGAATCCTGTCACCCTTGCTCATCTATTACCCTGACCCTCTATTCCTTTCTCCCTCTAATCTTGTCTATCCTCCCCTTAAACACCCGTATCATATTTGATTCAACTGCTCCCTGTTCAGTCTTCATTGCTGTAATCCAATTCTGCAGAACTTCCATATCTCCCTGATGGATTTCTTGGTGAATACTTTGTGACCTCAAGGTAGCTCTTCCCTGTGAAAGGAAACATTCTGTCTGTATCCAGTCTGCTGAACCCTCTCACCATTTTAAAGACCTCTATTATGTCCCTGTTTGTCCTTCTTTCAGAGAAAAGAGACATAGCCTGTCAACCCTTTCCTGAGATGTGAACCCACACATTCCTGTGACCAACCTTGTCAATCTTGTCTGTGTACCCACTTCAGTTTCTCCTTTTTCTATTTATAGTATGATGATCAGCCTGCACACAGTATCCAAGTGTGGTTTCAGCAAGGTTTGATTCAGGTTTAGCATATTTAATGAATAATTAGATAGGGATGATGTGCTAAACTACTGGTGTTTTTTTCTGATCGAGTTGAGTTCAATAAATGTGAGGTACTGCATTTTGGTAAGGCAAATCAGGGCAGGACTTAATGGGAAGGTCCTGGGCAGTGTTGCTGAACAAAGAGACCTTGGGGTGCAGGTTCCTAGTTCCTTGAAGACGGAGTTTCAGTCATGAAGAAATCGTTTGGTGTGCTTGCATTTATTGGTCAGTGCATTAAGTATAAGAGTTGGGATGTCATGTTATGGTTGTACAGGACATTGGTGAGGCCACTTTTGGAATAATGCATTCAGTGCTGGTGTGTTGTCAAACTTGAAAGGATTCAAAAAGGTTTACAAGGATGTTGCGAGGGTTGAAGGTTTGAGCTATAGGGAGAGGCTGAAGGGTAACCTTAAAGGTTTATAAAATCGTGAGGGGCATGGATAGGGTAAATAGCTGTGATCTTTTTTTCCAGGATAGCGGAGTCAAAAACTAGAGACCATAGGTAAGAAAGGAAAAATTTAAAAGTTACCTCAGGGGCAACTTTTTCACACATGTATGAAATGATGGTGAAGGCAACAATAATTACCACATTAAACAAACATCAGATGGGCTTGTAATCTGTGGTTGGACTGTTCCGAAGGCAGTGCTTGAGATTCTCCCACTATCTAAGTCAGAAAGAGAAATGGAGCTGGGGTTGGTTTTGATGAGCTCTGTTGCCATTTGAAGTTAATGAATCCGAGCAGAAGGGGTTGTGTTGATGTAGAGGTGTAGGGAAGTTGGTTACAAATGTTTTCATTGAATATTTGTAATTTCTCCTTCATAATGTGAGGTTTTCTTGAGTATCTAAAGATAAAGCAATTTTGGGGAGATACTCAGCTGTTTTGTTTTTCTTGTTTTGCTCCTTTATTTTGTAAACATCGCTCTCCTGTCACTACTTCTTCTCTGGCTTTACGTCTCATCAGTGGGCTTCTCTCAGTGTCTGTTTTTCCATCCTACATCCCAAATTCCAGATGTACATCTACAACCAGCTGGTCAGGTACTGTGCAACCTCTGCTTCTCACTGATCGAGCATGCTCTGTTTCATCACATGCATGTGGATGATGTGGGGGGTTGGTGGAGGGTCAAGGGGAAAGGAATTTTGGCTTCACATAGATGCTGCAAGCTGCTCGTTTGCAATATAATGCATACTTTACAATTAATCTGGAACGTGGTTTTATAGGGGCATTACTGTGAAAGCAAGAAGTTGAAGTTACACAAACAATCTTGAGCTGCTCATGCTAACAGGGTACAATAAAGATTGACCTATTTAACGTTGAGTTGGACTTTTGCAAATAGTCTGGCAGAGTTAGCAGCCCACTAACCTTGATAAATGTAACTTTAAGAAATCTGAAATTTGAGTTGCAAGGTTGAATTTTCATATGGCAGTGCCTCTTTAAGAGGGCAAATGTGTCTTTGGTGAACATTTGAGGTATTCATATGAAAACTTAATTGGTATGTAACCGTCACAGTAGACATGAGTATCTCCAACTACATGTAGCTACATGTTGGCTGTACTACATTTCTGAATGAACTTCACCCAAAATTAGTGAAATAATTGAAAAGTATTGCAGAATTAGAAGTGTAAATTATGTTTGTTGTGTGAATGTTGTAATATTGGAAAGCTAATAGTAACTAGCACATTCTCCCAAGGTGAATTAACTACCACTGGAACTTTGTAATAATTATGCTTGTGTAAAGCTTTAAAGAGGCTGTAACAAATAATTAGCTTTTTCTTTTGTGATCCAGATAAGCAATTAACATGTTTTAGAAGTAATTGTATATTTTTCCTGTTAGTAACATGAAAAGCAAGATAATAATAAGCCCCTTGAGCCTGCTCTGTCATTCAGTCTGATCATGATGATCCCACTTTCTCCCCATACCATTTGATCTCTTTAGCCCTAAGAACTATATCTAACCCTTGAAAATATTCAATGTTTTGTCCTGAAATACATTTTGTGGTAGAATATTTTGTTGGTTCAACACTATCTGGATGAAGAAATTTCTCCTCATCTCAGTTCTGAATAGCCTAACCTATATCCTTTAGACTATGACCACTGGTTCTGGCCTACCCCACCATGAAGGCCAACATACCATTTGTCTTCACCACCTGCTGCACCTGCATGCTTACTCTCAGTGACTGGTGTACAAAGACACCCTTTGTTGTAACTCTCCCTTTCCTAATCTATTCAGATAATCTCGCTGTCTGTTTTTGCAACCAAAAAATCTCACATTTATCAAAATTATCTTTCATCTGCCATGCATTTTCCTAATCACTCAACTTATGTAAATCACACTTGAAGCATCTCTGCATCCTCCTCACAGTTTACCTTCCACCCAGCTTTGTGTCACCCACAAACTTAGAAATAGTAATAGTTCCCTCATTTAAATCATTCGTATATAATGTGAGTAACTGGGTTTGAACCACTGATCCCTGTAGTACCTCACTGGTCACTGGCTGCCACTCAGAAAATGGCCTGTTTATTCCAGCTCTTTGTTTCCTGTCTGCCAACTAGCGCTCTGTCCATGCAAATACATTCCCCCCCACCACTCCTGATCTCTTACATTATATGCTAATTTCTTATGTGGGACCTGATCAAAAGAGTTCTGAAGTCAAAGTAACACCCATGGGTTGCCCCTTATCAATTCTACTAGGTAGATCCTCAAACTTTCAGTAGATTTGCTAAGTATGATTCTCCTCTTTTAAATCCATGCCAACTCTGTCCAATCCTGTCACTGTTCAGTAAGAAACTTGACTGTACGCCAATATAGCTTATAAATGTATCTGCTCCCAGAATTTGGAAAGCGGGCACACTGCCCTCCAAAGAAAAATCTGCTGTCACAGGCTTCACTCTTATCGCATACATTTATTGTCCAATTCTTTCATGTGATCATTGATTTTACAAACAATTTCTAAAATTCTTTAAATCCTGAAGAAATGTGATGCTAGCCCTTTGTAGAAGTGAATGGAAAGTGTGATGCTTGCTTGACCTTTGTCTCTATGGATCAGACCTAACCGAACCTTTAGCAAGGTGTGGGATGTGTCCCACAAACATTTTTTAAAAAGCAAAGATTATTCTGAGATTTAAGTGTTCAATTAGGTATGATCAAAAAACTTCGTAAAAATTGAGAGTTTGTTTTCAGCTCCTTTAAAGAGACATGCTCTAGGCCGACAATTTTGTGACATGTGGTCATTCTTTGATAAAGGTGGCTGTGTCCAACACTACAGGATTTTGTGCAGAAGTGTCTAATTGGCTGGGTGAGCTTTATTACTGGTGTAACTTGGCTCATTTTGGGATGGAATGCTACTTTGAATTAAATCGTGTTTTTAAACTGAGGTGACTTTCTCTAACTCAAGTGTGGAAACTACGTTCAAGTTTACGCTTTTGTTTCACTTTTGCAGATGAGTATTTTTCCGATCTGTTTTATAAATAAAGTTCAATATTGAAAATGCCAGCAGCATCACTGAAGAGAAAAAGACATTATATGTTTCAAGTCCAGTGACCTGTTGTCCGTTCAGACGAAGATTTAGTGAACTTAAAACATAACTTTTCTTTTTCTTCACAGATGCTGTCAGACCTGCTGAGTTTCTCCAGCACTTTGCTTCTTCGGTTCAGATGTTCAGCTTCTGCAGTTCTTTGTTTTGTTACAAATCCTAATAATTTGACTTGGGGAGTGAGAGGCAGCAACTGTGATTAACTAGGATAAAAATCCTCCACCATGGCAAAAGAACACATAATTCTTTACACTTTACAAAACACTGTACTGTAAATAGGAAATGCAGTTGAGCTAAATACAAGAAGGCATAGCACCTGACTGGTCTCAAACCTTTTCCCAAACTTTGAGGACCAGGCTATCAGAATTTTGTTTGCACGCTTCCTTTGAGATCACAGTCCACAAATGTCCCAGTGCCAAACCCTGGGCCGGGCCAGGTTACCAATTGCAGTGGGGTGGGGAAATCTGTGTCAGACTGAAGTTTTATTTAAGAGCAGCATTGCAGATTGAAGTTGTTGGTTTTGACTAATATTTCGTCAGCAAACTTGGAGGAAATCCTTCTGAATGTGTTGATTAACTGCACTGAGCCTATTTACATGCAGTAGTGCTACAATGTTCTCGGATGTGTGAAGGGGCCAAGGAGACATTGCCCTGAATTTTGTTTGTGTTGTGAAACTATCACCCAAACAGTGTTGAATTTCAAAAGTAAGAATTATACATTTTGAGCTGCAGGTTAATGTCCAATTTTAGAAATGAATATCAGCGCTAGCTGACACTTTCTTTCGCTCTCCCCCGTCCTGCTTGCATGTCCATCAGGTTCCTCACTAAACGGGAGCAGAAACTCCATCGGCGACGGCGTGCGGAGGAGCTGCTGGAGTGGAAGCGGCGGCTCGATGCCGAGGAAGCTGCGATCCAGCAAATGGAAGAACAGGCTCAGGCTGCTTGGGACCAGCAGCTCAAAACAAACATGATAAAGAGAGAGGCAAGCAAGAAGATTCCCGAATTGAACGGTAATGTTAGCCTCTGTTTCTTGTTTGTTTGTTTTTCTTCAAGACAGTAATGCATTTACTGTGGTTCTGACTGCTTTCAAGTGCACTTTGCTATGGCTGATTGTCATGGCACGTGTGAGGTGGTATATTGATGTGTAAATGTCATCAGTCTGCATTAATGCAGAAGAAGCAAGGTGTAAACCTGGCCTTTTAGTTTGCCTGTCTCATTCATTCAAGGAAATCACATTTCCCAAGCATCTGCCGTGATGCATTTAAACAGAATAGGTCAGATGTTGTAATTATCATCTTTCTCAATGGTACCTTGAAAAGATAGCTCAGTGTAGTTTCCCACTCACCCTCTCGAGGGAGACTGAAGTTTCAGATTTTAATTCCTTTCACTGCTGGTGGTTGCGTATCACTTGCAGAGTTGAGAAGCAGCAAAAGTTGTCATCAATGTGAGAGCTTGGATGTTGTTTATACAAGACTATGTAGCCACTTTGTTCACACGGAAAAATCTAATTTTCTTTGCAATATTGATAATTCATTTCATTCCTCACCATTAGCAGCAACATGAAACTATCTCCAGGACTGCACAGAATGTTGTATTGGAGAATTTTGATGATGAGCAGATATGTCTGATAGTATCTGAGTTGGCTCAAGGTGCTTTTCATCAGTGACCTGTGCATACTTAACTTTCTCTGGTTAATTGTTTCTAACCTACTCCCCTTATGATACTGTTACATGCATCTGAAGTAAAGAATATATTGAAAGGAGGATGAAGTTGTAAGACAGTCATACTGAATTATGCATCTCACTTTAAGCACTGTTAATCCATTGCTGTATAAATGTTCTAAGTATTGTTATTTTCTGTAGACACAGGCAGTGAGGAAGAATGTCCTGTGCCGCCTTGCTCCCAGCCCCACAGGGACAGTTCAGTTCCTGAGGAAGTTAGAATTTCAACTGCTCAGTCAATGGAATCACCATCAGCAGCCCTTCAGATGACCACCAGTCCTGACCATCCTATTTTCACGGATGGTGTTTATTCCCAGGATTTTGTTGCAACACACAGTAAAATGGTAAAAGATGTTTTGCATTGTCTTTTTTTACAAAAACTGTTTCTAATGAGTAAAGAATGTCATATAAGGTTGCAGAGAATAGCAAATCCTTGGCTTTGCTCAAAATCAGTCCCAGGGAAACAGGAAGTGGAGAGAATGGGAAACAATATGGAGAGGGGGGTGGGAGATCTGAGGGAATGGGAGTTCTGCGAATGAATGGAAAATATAAGTGTGGGGGGAATGGGAATTCTGAGTGGGGTTGGGAAACATGGGAGTGGGATGAAATGGAAATTCTGAGAGGGAATTTGAAACGGGAGTGGCAGAGAATGGGAATTCTGAGGGGGAATGAGAAATGTAATGTGGGAAAGAATAGGAATTTTGTGAAGGCATGGGAAATATGTGCAGGCTCGGTGGATTAACAATGGGAAATCCAGGTGGGGGAGGGGGCTCTGGGTGGGCTGGTCCTCGGAGGGTTGATGTGGACTTAAAAGCCCAAATGACCTGCTCCGACACTTTACGGAATCTCTGATTATCTGTCTCTGTCCCACCTCCGTTCTTCCACTGCAGAAACCTCGTCAATGTCTGTCTTACTTCCAGACTTGATGATTGTATTATATTACTTGTTCTATTCCAGAAAGCCGATTGGTGAAGGATAATACCAGAACCAGTCTTTGCACCATTTAAATTAATTTATATGATTATACATTGCAGGCAAGCTATTTGTATTCCTTTAATTAAATCTGTGAGAATTTCAATTTTAATTGCTCCATTCATGGAAAAGCCTTCAGTTACTAAGACAGTGACCTCTTTAATCCCCTCCCTGAACTTTACTTCTGTCTATGTCACTTTCCTCCTACAAGACACTCGAACTGTATGACAGATTTCACATCTGCCCTTGGATCTCTGTGAGGCTCAGTATCATGTTTTATTCTATTTCTGTGAAGCTACTTGATTTGTTTTATCATATGAAAGATTTGTTATAAATGCAAGTTTTTAAAGATAAAACAGGAAGAAAACAGGTAACTGTGAAATAAAGCATCTGAGCAGATTTCAAAAGTGATGATTATGCTTAAAAAAGCCTCAACTTTCAGATGTGGAGGTATGATGGGTGGGTACATGCACTTTTTAAAAAAAACATTTGACAACGTGTCATACATGAGATTAATTGGCAAGGAATTAAGGCAGGGATAGCAAACGGGATTTAAACAGATAGAACGGTGGAAATATAGAAAAGGATTTGGGGAAGTTCCAGAGTGGTTCAAGAAAGTCGTGGTTTCTGGCTTTGCTTCTGGGGGCACTTTTATTTCCGGTGTTCATTTAATAATTTGATTATGTGCTAAGAGCGTCTGGTGTTGAAATTCAAAGTATTGTAAAATAAGAAGAATGATGAGTCTTTTGGAAAAGTTAAGGAAGCTGTGAGGGGTTTTGAGAAGAAGCTTAAAAAGGAGTAGAAAGCTTTTGTTTTCACTCCATCAAGTAAATTTTGTATTGTGTTTGAGTACTCAGTCTTAAAAAATATACTGTTTAATGATCTGGATCTCACTCCACGTGGAAACCTTGACTTTCATTACCTGGCTGAGAATAAATTGGAAATGAATTCCAGCCTGTGTCTGATTTGTCAGACATATTCTGAGATATAAAACAAAGGTTGTCGTTTGTTTGTCTCCTGTTTTCATGCTTTGATTTCACAGTTTATTATAACCATGTATTGTTCATTAATGTTTTGAAATGAATTCCATCATTTTTGGTCCTGACCTTCAGTATCTAGATTGACCAACAGTATGTGTACTTTGCAGCAGGGCAGCCCAGTGCAGGAGCCCCAGTCCCGAAAAGATGTGCCCCGAAAAATCCAAGGGGAAATTAACTTTGCTTTTGCTGAAGATGCAGTCGAGATTGTGACACTGGTTCATGGAGCGGCTGAGGAGCTGTACAAATGGCAGGAACTTGGCCATGATTTGGGGGATTTGCAAATACCCCCAGAATTCGGGAATTCTAAATGGAAGGATGATGAGAGTGTCAGCAGAAGAGCTTATTGTGAGGTGAGACCCAGATTTTGCATTTGAAAACCAAATTATTTTTTCTTTGTTAAGCAAGAAACGAATAGGTTAAGAGTGCTCCATTGCAGCTCTGATTGATGATATGTATAACAGAGCATGTTAAAAACATTATCTCGATCCTGATGACTGCATTGAATTCAATTTACCATTTTGCCCCTTCCCTAAAAAGTCCAAAGCCCCTTTATCCTCCACTGTTTGTAGTCTCCCATTATTAATTTATCATCCTCCTCATCATCATACTGTTATCCGTTAAATCCCATCTGTCATAACTTTGCCCAGTCTGAGAATCTGTAGATTCTGTTTCTATTTACATAATATATAGTGTCCCTTCCAGCCACTCTGTTTTTTTTTCAAATTCTTCTCTATCGTTTCTGTCTTTCTATTGCTGTTTCCATTGGTTGATAATACAATATTTGATTATTATTCACCTTCTTAAAACTCTCTAGAATCTTGATCTAGAAGCTAGAATCACAGGTCATTCCATAACTTTCAGATAAAGAAAGCCTGAAAGGTTGAACTTCTCAATCTGTGATCATGTCTGTACCTCTTTTCCTGATAACATCTTGAGAATTTGCACGATGTTGAGATTCCCAAAGTTGACCAAAGTATTCTAAGATCTTATGCAGCTTAACGTGGCTGTAATTGTTTGTGTCTATGTGGCCTTTGCTCTCATCTGATTAGGATCTTACCATTTCAGGTGTAATTCCTTTTCTTATCCACACAATGTATTACTTCATCCCACTCTTAACTTCAATTCCATCTTCCGGTAAATATTCTTCTGTAGCTGTCACTGCAGTACAGTTCCATCTCTGTCCCTTCAACCCAAGTTGGAATCATTTGATTCCTTTCTCTTAAATTCCCAAGTCAAGATTGTGTTTATTACGATAACAATTAAGGACGATCTGAGTATGGGCTCCTGTGGACCCCTTCCATTCTCCACACCTTTCTTGTGTGAAATCTTTATTTTACCCTGACCTGCATTTTCCCAACTACCTCTATTCACTTGACTGTGCTCCCCTTCATTTGAGGTGCCCCTGAGTTTTGCCTTTGGTCTTCTCAGAGGTAACTACTTGAAATACTTTCTGAAAATCCATGTAAACCATGTACACTTTTTTCCCACTAATCTGCTCCTTTACTAATACAGCCTTGTCAAATCGCTTGCTAGTTCACAACCTGCTAATTAGAAATTCATGCTCATTGCTATTGTCTCTTTAACTGCTCGTCTTTCACTCCATGCTGTTAACTCTTAATTTACCAACAAATGACACAAAACTAACTGATTGAGAAATTCCTGTTTTTCTTCTTATTGAATGAGGAGTTAGCTGCCCTCCAACCCTCTGGTCGAATTTTAGGAGGTAATAATTGGAGCCATGATAGTTTGTTTCCTATTTACAGCATGTCCCACAGATGTCATTCATTTTGTTTCAAAGATTTGCCTGCTTTTATGTTGTGGTGCCTTCCTTAGTATTCTGTAGGTAATCTTGTCTAATACATCTGCACCTAGCCTTGGTAGTTCTGCAATCCTTTTAAACCCCTTCTGTCATCTCTCTTTTGCCTTCTCTACTGCAATCAATGAAATTCTAAATTTATCCTTGATTCAGATCGTGAATCAAACAGTTGTTATTTTATATATTTTGAACAGTATTCCCTTTTATTTTCACTGTCGTGATCTAACAAGCTTTTTTTTTGGGTGGAAAGGACGTATCTAATATAATATTTTCTTTGTTACTCTTTTACTACTTCCAGCTTATCTTTAATGTGACAAGGGAAATCTTTGCTGACATCTTTTCTGACGACCTCCGTGCCAGCCCAGCCCCGTGGATGAAGCCAAGCCGAGTTAGCTCTTTGTTCTTCAAACGAGCGAGGAACCCACAGAATTTAAATGAAGTGAAGGTAATAACTCCATGTAATCCTTTTTTCCTATTTGTCAGTAATAATGTGACAAACGTGATGCTGGTTGGAGTTAAAGTATGTAGATTGAGTAAGTGAGTGACTCAACTTGTAAACAGTGGTCACTATCCTGACTTGGAAATCTGTCACTGCTTCTTGGAAGTCCCTCCCTAATGAGATTGTGGGTCTAGCTCAGCACCATCTTCTCAAAGACAACCAGGAACGTGCAATAAGTGCTGGCCAGCCAGTGACATCCACATTTCATGAATGAAAAAAAAAATTCCTCTATGCTCATTGAGTACCAAGGACCTCCATTTTAATTCTAAACTCCTCAATGACCATTTTTTAAATGACTCAGAGGGTCTGGGCATCGCCGGCTGGCCAGCAGTTATTGACCGATCCTAGTTGCTTTTGAGAACCTGGTAAGCTACCTTTTGTAACCACTGCACTCCATGAGCTGTAGGTAGACCCACAATATCCTTCAGGAGGGAATTCCCAGAATTTGATACAGCAATCCTGAAGAAACAATTATATTTTTGGAAGTCAGAATGATGAGTGGCTTGGAGGGGAACTTGCAGGTGGCGGTCTGCTGGTCGTGTCCTTCTTGATCTAAATGGTCACAGATTTGGGAGGATCTGGCTAAAGATCTCTGAATTTCTGCAATGCGTCTTGTAGATTGTACACACTGCTGCTACTGAGTGGAGGGCATGGCTGCTTGCGGATGTGGTGCCAATCAAGTGGGCTCCTTTGCCTTGGATGTGGCGAGCTTTTTGTGTGTTACTGGAGCTGCACTCATTCAGGCAAGTGGGGCAGATTCCATCAGAGTCCTGACTTGTGCTTTGTACTCAGTGGATTTGCTATGGGGAATTAGGAAGTGAGTTATACACCCCAGTATTCCAAGCCTCTGACCTGCCCTTGTAGCCCAAAGTATTTATATAATGAGTCCAAATGAGTTTCTGGTCCATGATAACCCCCATGATGTTCATTGTGGAAGATTCAGTGATGGTAATACCATTGAATGTCAAGGGCCATTGGTTAAATTGTCTCTTAGAGTCGTAGAGATGGACAGCTCAGAAACAGACCCTTCGGTTCAACTTGTCCATACAGACCAGTTATCCGAGATAAAATCTAGTCCCATTTGCCAGCATTTGGTCCATTTCCACTTAAACCCTTCCTATTCATATACACCACCAGATGCCTTTTAAATAGCGCCATTATGCCAGCTGCCTCCACTTCCTCTGGCAACTCATTCCATGTACACACCACCCGCTGCATGAAACAATTACCTGTTACGTATCATTTAAATGTTTCCCCTCTCACCTATGCTCTCTTTTTTGGAATTGCCTTCACCAGGGAAAAGACTTGTCTATTTACCCTGTCCATACCACTCATAATTTTATAAATCTTTTCACAGTTGCCTCTCAGCCTCTGGTGCTCCAGGGAATGTAACCCCAATCAATTCATTCTCTTCCTAGACCAGAAACCCCCCCAACCCTGGCAACACCCTTGTAAATCTTTGCATAACCCTTTCAAGATTCACAACATCCTTCCAAGAGCAGGGAGTCCAGAATTGCACAGAATATTCTAAAAGAGGCCTGATCAGTGTCTTATTCAGCTGCAACATGACCTCCCAACTCCTGTACTCAATGCTCTGACCAATAAAGGCAAACATACCAAACACCACCTTCACTATCCTGTTTACTTGTGACTCCACTTTCAAGGAACTATGAACCTGCACTCCAAGGTCTCTTTGCTCAGCAACACTCCCCAGGACTTTACCATTGAGTGTATAAGTCCTGCCCTTATTTGCCTTTCCAAAATGCAGTACCTCACATTGATGTAAACTAAACTTCATCTGCCACTCCTCAGCCCATCTGAACAAGATCCTGTTGTATTCTGAACCTTCCTCACTGTGCACTGCACCTTCAATTTTGGTGTTATCTGCAAACTTACTAACCATACTATGTTCCATGTTCACATCCAAATCATTTATGTAAATGACGAAAAGCAGTGAACCCAGCACTGATCCTTGTGGCACACCACTGGTCACAGGCCTCCTGCTGGGAATGGTCATTGACTGGCAGTTTTGGTCCGAATATTATTTGCCTCTTGCCAGTCCAAACCTACATATTGTCCAGATCTTGTTGCCTTTGAACATAACTCCTCAGATATTGAAACAGTCTATGAATGGTACTGAATATTGTGCAACCATCCGCACTTCTGACCTTAAGATGGAAGTAAGGTCATGAACTGAGGAACCCCATTTTATTCTGATCCTCGAGGAAGCTCATTTTACTCCAAACTGGAGACACAATGTAATAGCTCTGAGCGTTAGCTATGGCTCAGTGGCACTCTTCCTCAGTCAGCAGAGGGGATTAAGCAAACGCTGAAGTGAAGTCCTGGATGACAGTCCTGGTGCAGTACTGAAGTATTGTTTTCAAAGTGAGGCCCCATTTTCCCCCTTGGGTGAGTTTTTTTTTAAAAAAAAAGATTTTTAGTGCTACTTTGAAGAGGAGTGAAGTTCTCCCTCATGGTCCTGGTCAATCATGAGTCATTATGGCTAAATGCTTACTGAACCATTTGTATAATTTGTGGGAACTTGCTGTGTGAAAGTTTGTTGCAGCTTTTGATGATATTATAATAGTGGCTGTACTTCAAAGGTTGGGAACAACATGGTACAAGTGAGATAAGTGATATGCTGTTTTTGACAGTTTGAGATTAAGGTGGGTGACTTGAGCATTGGTTACAAAGTATTGTCCAGCACGAAGACCAAGTTGTTTACAATTCCAACAATGCAACTTCTCTTTTCTTGTGGCACTGACATTGAAGTGTACACTGGATGACTCCTTCCAGTAGCGCAGACTTGCAACACTGCAATGTGAACTTTTTACCACAGTCTAAAGTCAACATCAAGCTGCTCATTGTCTGACTTCCCTTTGTGCACAGTTTGTGAAGTGTTGCACTTTGCCAGGGACTGAGAATGGGCATGTGTAAATCAGCTTTTCATCCACAGAGCAAATTTGGAACTGTTCATTTCCTTTGCTTTGTCTTTATAACTCGACTCAAATGTATCTTCAGTCTGAACTGTTTCACACACCAACATTTCTGTGCATGTTACTTGTCTTTGATGGTGTTAGCCGAGAAACCTGTCAAAATCTTCCTGCCTGGAGCCATGTGAGGCAGTGATCAGTGGCTAGGTCATATAGCTTTGAAGCACTCATCTGTTAAATTGAGAATGATTTGACCATCCTGAAATGCTGGGAGCGCTGTATGAATCCATGTCAGCCCCAATATTTATTGTGAGGCTTCCCACAGCGCTGATCTTCAGTTGGCTGCCTGCAGTCGATTAAAGGCAGAACATTTTTGGAATTTGACGAAGCAGAGGCTTCTTCGAAGATGCTGTAGGCAAAGTGCTGAACCATGTAATGCAGTGAATAATTCATCATTTCTCAGCCGAGGTCTTAGGCAAAGGAACATTTCAAACCTTCTTTCAATTTGGGAGCATCGCATGTTACCTTAAAGTTGTATTGTCTGTGCTTTTGGATCTCACTAATGTTATTCATTTCAGTTATAATTAAGTTTTAAAGCATTTAGCAGATTTTTGTTTCATTGAACACGCTTTGAGTTCCATCCAATTTTACATAATTCTGAATGGGGGAAGAATCAGAAGGTCGAAGCATCAAAGTCTTTGTTGAGCAGTTTTAGGGAAGAATAATGGATTGGGAGTGGGTTTGTCTGTGTATTTAGGGTGTGTGCAACAGCTGCCATTTCTCCTGTGCTTCTACCCACAGATCTTCATTTCTAATGAAGTTTTGAAGTTATTTGGGTTGAATGAAGAGCAACATCAGAAGACGGCTTGGCAGAAGTTGAAGAAATTTGGCACCAAACAACGTGATCGGGTGGACCATATTTTGGTAAGTGCTTCAGTTTAGGAACTGTTCAGTATTATATTGTACCATTGTATCACAATTACGAAACCTCATTGTACATCTGAATTTTCTATTATTTTAAATGACAAAGGCTTTATCTGTCTTTGGCTGACCTGTCTGGCTATCCTGCATTTGTCCAGAAAATGCTTCAACTTTCTGACTGAATTGAAAACTTGGCCCTCACTGGAGTAATTTGCTGAAATTCATTAGTTGCCACAAAAGTTTCAAAGAAATTCAGAAGTACATTGAATTCCTCACTCACCTAATGAAAGCAAATTACTGCAGATGCAGGAATCTGAAACCAGAAGAGAAAATGCTGGAAAATCTCAGCAGGTCTGGCAGCATCTGTAAGGAGAGAAAAGAGTCAGTTAGACTCAAAATGTCAGCTCTTTTCTCTCCTTACAGATGCTGCCAGAACTGCTGAGATTGTCCAGCATTTTCTTTTTTAGTTCCTCACTTAGATTAGATTAGACTTACAGTGTGGAAACAGGCCCTTCGGCCCAACAAGTCCACACCGACCCGCCGAAGCGCAACCCACCCATACCCCTACATTTACCCCTTACCTAACACAACGGGCAATTTAGCTTGGCCAATTCACCTGACCCGCACATCTTTGTGACTGTGGGAGGAAACCGGAGCACCCGGAGGAAACCCATGCAGACACGGGGAGAACGTGCAAACTCCACACAGTCAGTCGCCTGAGTCGGGAATTGAACCCGGGTCTACAGGCGCTGTGAGGCAGCAGTGCTAACCACTGTGCCACTGTGCCGCCCATAAAACCTGTCTTCTAGACCCAATTTTACAGAAAGTACAGGTCAGGGTTTTTTGCTTAACAAGGGTTACAGTTTGTTACAAAAAAATGCAAACAATTACCAACCACTGGCATTTAACTACTAACTAAAACTAACAACCCCTCCCACATGCATTCCTCATTACACATACACAGACAGAAAAACAGGGACAAAGTGCACTGGGTGTTTTGCATCAAGAGAAAGACTGGGAACGTACTTCCATGGGACCTATTGATGGCTTTTCCTGAGATAATCCTTGTGCTGATCAGAATGATGTTCCTTGATCTTCCTTCTCCAGATGCTTCCATTGGTTTTCAGGAGGCACAGGGTGACTAGTTCACACGTGTACAAGTCTGTAACTTATCAATTAATAGCCACAGCTTACAGCAAGTGCTGAAGGGAAAAGAAGCTGGTTTTCTTCAGGCTTTTTACTGCAGAGACAGATCCTTAACTTGTGGAGATCTGGTGATTTCTCAATTCACTTGTATACAGCCTCGGCTGAACAGTTACCTGGGAGACAATCTCCGTTTTTGTCCGAAGGATATTTGTCTGTGACCTAGTGACTAGGTAGCTACTTACTATTGACTGAAGCTCCCGTTGAACACAGCCTTTGGCTCGAGCTTGTTTGAAAGTGACTAGCACTTAGTGTGTGTCAGGGAACTTGCTAATGAAAAGTGCCAGCAATCCCTGAACAATCCTTGGGGTTTAAAATTGCTTTATCCCCATTTGAGTCCAAAATCAAAAGTATAGAAAAATTAGAAGACAGTTTTTGCAGACCTTTCCAGTCCTCCCCATGTGTTGGTGTGTCACAGCACAACATGTGTCAGCAGATTGATGAGTTTAACAGGTCTGTAAGAACACCGTTATCTTCAGGCCACACCACCACCTTGACTTGGTCAGATATCACCTTTCCTTTTATATTTACATGGTTAATCTCCTGGAATCCCTGAGCTTGCAGTGCTGTGGGAGTACCTTCAACACGCAGGCTGTAGCACTTCAAGACATCTTTCCAAAGAAAAATGGGGGGCAGCATGCATCCCAACACTGAAGTTTTAAAAAATTGGGTGCTTGGTATGCCAAAAAATTCAAATAATTGCTTTTTTTCCTTCTTTGGATCAAACATTTCCAGCTGATAGTGTGCGTCCATTAGGCAAGGGTTGGGAGTCTCTGCTCTGCACCAGCTCAAGTAGTGATACCGTCAGGCCACAGCTACACCAGGGCAGAGGGCCAGCCTAAAGTTAAAACGTGTAATTCAGTTACACTCACCAGCTCTTTCCTTGTGGTGTGTATTCCTTTCTGGTTGTGCATACTGAGTAAAACATCTTCACTCGTTCATTATATTACTGGCAATATTGGTGATTGATCTCACTGGTTTGAGGAGTTGTGGCATTGGAATCAAATTCAAAACCAGGTAGGAACAGGATTAAGCCAACAGCACCCTTCAGTCTGTTCTCGTACTCCTCATCATAGCTGATTTGTATCTTAACTCTGTATATTGATTTCCTAATTGTTCTGAACTGTCACTTGACCTTACAAATATCTCTCAACACTCGTATTGAAATGCTGTAACAGTCACAATAGTTTTTAAGGCTGGAAGGAACCAGATTATTTTAGTATTGATGGTGTGACTAAAGGCTTCTTCACATCACCCCCTAATCAACCTAAGTCTTATTTTCCTGCATGCCCTATTTCTGGCATGCCTCGTTAAAGGAACTAGTTTCTCACTTCCTTCGCTGTCAAATCGTTTAATCATCTCAGTCACTTCTATAGATCCATCCCCTAGTCATCTTTACTCAAGGCAATGCAGGCCTCGTTTATTAAATAAAAGTAAAAAATGCTGGAAATATTCAGGTCAGACCTAATTTATGTAGCCAGTCCTTAACCTTCTCAGCCTTGGTATTGTTTTGTCCAAGAATAATTAGTGACTCTCCATTGATCTCGTAGCGAGCCCTCCAGAACTCCTGTCCAAGCTCCACTTGCTGTGTGGGAATGGCCACTTGTGTGATACTGGGCACAAGGAAAGTGGGAGGCCTGCAGTCTGAGTGATTTCAGGGCAAACGCTGCTCAGTACGAGAGGAAAGAGCTGTAACAAATAAATCTTGATATAAAAACAATAACACCCCCTCTGTTTTTTCTGGCAGGTTCAAGAGCTTTATGAGGAGGAAGCCCAATGGGTGAATTATGATGAGGATGAGCTTTGTGTGAAGATGCAGTTGGCAGATTATATTTTTGAAGCTCTGATAAAAGACACAGTCAATGTACTGAATCAGATTCAGGGGAAACAGTTAAAACTCATGTTATCCTAACATGGGCCATGCCATCGGCCAACTTGTGGACTCCAGAAAAAAACCAAACCTCATGCCCCGAGCGGAAGAGAATCCACCTCGGCCTCTAAACCCCTCTCTCTGATTACGTTTTGACATCTGGCATAGAATTTCCTCAATAAGTAGTTGGTTTGGGATATCAATCCTTCCTGGAGTCAGCCGACTGGCAGGATGTGGATACCAGAAGTGCCAATCTTTTTCCCGACCTATTTATAGATAACCTAATCCCATTTATTTATCCAAACAATAGCATAGACTTGAATTCAAAGACTTTTGCACATTCAATTTTGTTTTTGTATTTACACCAACATTTACCTTTTTAAAAAGTATATCTAGTGGTGTGATGATATGTGTTTGGTGTATGTTAGCTCTGAGACTCTGAACAATGGCTGATACCAGACACTGAATACTCCCTCTGAGTGAGGAGGACTATATCTGCATGACTGAAGTGGAAGGCAGAAGTATTGAGGATTTTAAATACTTGCACTTACTTCATTATGATAAGTCTTGATTTTATTTTTTGATTTTAAATTATTTCAGAAAGGACAATTGATTTTTATTCATTTAAAGGGACTGTATTTTTGATATTCATTTTCAGGAAAAAGTTACAAACTTTGAGCAGATTTTGAGATCACTTGCACTGATTCAGAACTTCAGAACTCTCTCTCTCTCCGTCTCTCTCTCTCTGTCTCTCCATCTCTCTCCTTCAGAACTTTCTCTGTCTCTCTCTCTCTCTCTCTTTCAGAACTCTCTCTCTCCTTCAGAACTCTCTTTCTCCTTCAGAACTCTCTTGCTCTCTCTCTCTAGCTCTCTCTCTCTCTCTTGCTCTCGCTCTCTTTCTCCATACGACAGGAACATCTTTTTCTCCCTCCTTTTTTGCCACTCCTGATCATTTCTGTTGCATGGTGCTTCTGTCTGTTAATTTTCCCTAATGTTCCTTTTTTTAGTGAATATTTATTGAAAAAATATTATATTATAATACAGTAATGTTGTCAATAAACTAACAACTGTTGTTCAAGAGTTGTCTCATATTTGCTGAACTTAAATCAAATCAGCACAAACTCAAATTAAATAAAATAACATGAAATTTAATTATAATCCACTAAAATTAAATTGCACGACATTGTACTATATTACATGACTCCACTCGCCGCACCCTCCATCAAGGCTCCCGTCCACAGGAGCAACAGTGATTATACCTGTATTTACTAAAACTCCCCTCCCTCCCACCCACCAAAACCCCTGGGTCCCCGGACTACCACATACAGCCCTCGTGCCTATATAAAGGCCCTAATCAGTACTGCTGACAGTTTCATGTTGATGTAATTTAGAAAGGGCCGCCATGCCTTATAAAATTGCTCTGTTCCGTGGTTCCCCATACTGTCAGGTAATCTTGTGGGACGTGCTCCATCACAAGTCTGTGCCACCCTGCAAGACCTGCAGGCTTTGCTGATATTCAATTCATTAGGATGTCCTTCCTCACACAATGTGTAAGAATGTTGAATAACCTCTTCCCGTACTCACCCAAAGAGGGAAGTTTCAGTCGTCCCAAAAGGGGGGACACCAGATCCTCCCAAACTTCCATTCCCAGGATTGTCTCCAGCTCATTCACTATGGCCCCCCAGGATCCCGGATCTTGTAACAGGACCAAAAGCAATGTGGAATCCCTAACCTGGAAATATCGGAAATGGTCCCAATCAGTGATTCCCTATTTCTGACCTAAATGGCTAAAAGACATCACGACATCTCCCTCAAATAAATCTCCCAGACAGGGGATTACTTTACGTTCCCATGCTCTGAAGCCGGAGTCCTTTGATCCCAGTCTAAATCCTGGGGGTCCCACTAACGGGTTGAACGGCAAATTGCCCCCACCCTGCCACATTATTCTCCATGCTTTACTGTATTTATGATAATCAGACTTCCACAATGCACACCTACCGATCTCATCTTATCCATGAACAGTAAGTTTCTGAAGGGATACCTCGCCTGCGAGGCCTCTACATCAAGCCACATCGTCTTTGAGTCATTACGCACCCATTCACCTACATATAGCAACAGGGTGCCAATTTGACATCTCTTCTGATCTGGGAGGTCCACCACCCCCTCTTATCCTGCGGAAGTTGCAACTTGGTAAATTTAATTAAGTTGTGCTGACAGTGCCAAATAAATGATCCAAGCCATTCCGCAAACCCCCGCAGCACCTGGTTGGGTAATAACAAAGGGAGAATCCTCACAGGATACAACAACCAAGGAACAACATTCACTTTAATCAAGGCTACACGGCTGAGCCATGATCTGGGTATTCCCTCCCATCGCTGCAAGTCCTGCTTTACCCTCTCAAACAGCGACACAAGGTTAGCTCCATACAGTTGTGGGAAGTGAGGGGTAATAAAAATTCCCAGATAGGGAAAACCTTTCTGTGACCATCTAAAAGGAAACTCCATTCCGTCCTCCAGTTTCAGTACCTGCACCAATCCCCCACAGGCAGGACTTCCGATTTTGGAAAATTTATTCTGTATCGCAAAAAGCTGTCGAATAATTTAATGCTTTGTATTAGCTGGGGTAAGGGCTTTTCGGGGTTAGCTACAAACAGAAGGACATTGTCCACATTGAGAGTGATTTTTGTTTCCCCAACTCCTACCTTCGGTGCCGTTATTTCAGGGTCTTTTCAGACAGTCCCTGCCAGTGGTTCAAGTATCAAGGTAAACAGTAGCAGTAACAGGGGACATCCCTGTCGGCTGCCCCTCCCCACACCAAAGTTCCTCAATTTAACCCCATTCGTGATAACCGCCACTTTGGGGTCTTTATATAACACCGCCACCCACCTGGCGAAGGCCCCGCCCACACCAAAACGATCGAGAACAGCAAAGAGATACGAGCGTTTTTTCCCACCCAATTAAAAGCCTTTTCTGCCTCCAGGGAGACCAGCAAACCCGGAATCATTCTCTGCTGACATAGTTGAACTATGTGCAATACCCGCCTGATATTGTTGGAGGAGCTGCGGCCTGTGATAAAACCCATCTGCTCCTCTTTTATAAAAACAGGCAGCACCTTCTCCAGTCTCAGAACTGACACCTTTGATAGAATTTTGAAATCCACATTCAACAACGAGGTGGGTCTATACAAT
The DNA here is from genome assembly GCF_020745735.1 of Hemiscyllium ocellatum. Classification (NCBI taxonomy): domain Eukaryota; kingdom Metazoa; phylum Chordata; class Chondrichthyes; order Orectolobiformes; family Hemiscylliidae; genus Hemiscyllium; species Hemiscyllium ocellatum. The sequence goes on from NC_083409.1 coordinate 19,089,954, forward strand.
GCACAATCCTCAGGGTCTTTCCCTTTGTTTAAAGTAAGGGAGATATTAGCCTCTGTAAGAGAAGGTGGAAGACAGCCCTGGCCATAGGGATGACTATACAGCTCCAGCAGTGGTTCAGCTACATGCGTATGAACTCCTTGTAAAATCCACATGGGAATCTGTCTGGACCAGGTACTGTACCACCTTGGAGCTGCCTTAACGCCTCTTGCACCTCCTGTACTGTCAGAGGGAGGCCTGATCTGCATTTATACCAGGGAAGGCCAAGTTTTCAAAAAAAGGATTCCATTCTCACTTCTCCATCCCCACAGCCCTCTGACCGGTGTAACCCGGCATAGAACGCCCGGAATCTGGCATCGATTTTCTTCAGTTCACGAGTGACATTGCCAGTTCTCTCCCTGATAAACACAATGGACTGCGGAGCACTTTCCTTCCTAGCCAGGTAAACCAGGGATCTACCTCACTTATCCCATATTCAAACAGCCTTTGCTTTGCAAAGGACACCCCTCTCTTTTCCACTTGTGTGAGCGCTGAGTCCAGAGCAGCCCGGAGAGCCATGACCCGTTGTAATCTGATCCCAGGTGGTCTGGGGTAATATGCCGATTTGGCTGCCTTCAGCCGGGCCTCAAGTATCAGCTGCTGCTGTCCTCTCTGCCTCCTTCTCATTGTCAAGTGTGAAATAATCAAACCCCTTAAGAATGCTTTGGTGGTCACCCAGAGCACTGATGGGTTACTGGCCATAGCCCAATTGATGTCCCAAAATACCTTGAACTCCCTTGTGATACGCTGTACAGAGTTGACATCCTTCAACAGAAATGGATTTGTGCGACATTGTTGTGTGTCTACTCCACTACCTTTGGTCTTAACACCTAAATATACTGCCAGATGGTTCGAAATAGTTACGTCCCCAATCCTGCAGGCTAACACCAAGTCCAAACAAGCCGATGGAACAAAGAACATTTCAATTCTTGTGTGGCACTTGGGCAGGTTGGAGTAAAAGGTAAAGTCCCTCCCATTTGGGTGGGGGCACCTCCACACATCCACCAATCTCAACTCCTCACACAAGTCCACTAACTGCCTAGTCTGCAGAGGTGTACCCGACAGCCCCCTTTGCATCCTGTCCACCCCAGGGTCCATGAGACATAGGTCTCCTCCTATAAACATACAGCGCACCCCAAGAGCCATTAACTTAAAGACTGCATTAATTAAAAATTTGAGAGGATGTGCCGCGGGACAGTAAACGTTCAGGATGCCATACTCTTCTCTTTGTACCACAGCCTTGAGAATAATGAACCATCCATGCTCATCCTTGGTTTGATCGATCACCTGAAATGGGAGGTTCCTTCGTACCAATATGGCCACTCCTCTGCATTTGGAGTTGAAAGAGGAGAAGAATACCCTATCATATCCCCCCCCCCTGTTGTAACTTCAGATGTTCCCTGTCAGTCAAAAGCATATCTTGCAGTGGAGCGATGTCAACCCTTCCCTTTTTAAGATTTGTGAGCACCTTTTTCCTTTTAATGGGGGAATGACTCCCCGTTATATTCCAGGTGCACCACCTGAACAGATCACTAGCCATGACCCCACACTGCAGCCCGCAGTCCCCCCGAGAGGAAGGAGCCCATTCAATATGCAACGAGTGGGAAAGAAACAACACAGACTTTATCAAATCTTAAGCCAATTTCGACAAACACCACCAAAACAACTTAAGACTAAAATTGGGGCCTTGAAGACAGATATAGGGGAATATATTACGGAGAACAAAGAAATGGCAGAAGAATTGAATTGGTACTACAGATCAGTGTTCACTGGGGAAGACACAAACAATCTCCCTGAGGTAACAGTGGCTGAAGGACCTGAACTTAAGGGAATTTACATTTGCCAGGAATTGGTGTTGGAGAGACTGTTAGGTCTGAAGGTTGATAAGTCCCCGGGGTCTGATGGTCTACATCCCAGGGTACTGAAGGAAGTGGCTCGAGAAATTGTGGAAGCGTTGGTGATTATTTTCCAGTTTTCGATAGATTCAGGATCAGTTCCTGCGGATTGGAGGGTGGCTAATGTTGTACCACTTTTTAAGAAAGGTGGGAGAGAGAAAGCAGGAGATTATTGACAAGTTAGTCTGACCTCAGTGGTGGGAAAGATGCTGGAGTCTATTGCACAGGATGAAATTACGAAACATCTGGATAGTAATAACAGGATAGGTCATAGTCAGCATGGATTTATGAAGGGGAAATCATGCTTGACTAATCTTCTGGAATTTTTTGAGGATGTAACTCTGAAGATGGACGAGGGAGATGCAGTAGATATAGTGTACCTGGACTTTCAGAAAGCTTTTGATAAAGTCCCACATAGGAGGTTAGTGAGCAAAATTAGGGTGCATGGAATTCAGGGCAAAGTACTAACTTGGATTGAAAGTTGGTTGGACGACAGGAGACAAAGAGTAGTGATAGATGGCCCAAATTTGGAATGGCAGGCAGTGACCAGTGGGGTACCGCAGGGATCAGTGCTGGGACTGCAGGTTTTCACAATTTATATTAATGATATAGAAGATGGTATCAGTCATAACATTAGCAAATTTGCTGATGATGCTTACCTGTGTGGCACAGTGAAATGTGAGGAGTATGTTAGGAGATTACAGGGTGACCTGGACAGGTTAGGTGAGACAGGTTAGGTCAGATGCATGGCAGATGCAGTTCAATGTGGATAAATGTATGGTCATCCACTTTGGTGGCAAGAACAGGAAGGCAAATGGAATCGATTTAGGTAAAGGGGCAGTACAAAGAGATCTGGGTGTTCTTGTACACCTGTCAATGAAGGTAAGCATGCAGGTACAGCAGGTAGTGAAGAAGGCTAATAGCATGCTGGCCTTCATAACAAGAGGGATTGAGTATTGAAGCAAAGATGTTCTTCTGCAGCTGTACAGGGCCCTAGTGAGAACACACCTGGAGTATTTTGTGCAGTTCTGGTCTGCAAACTTGAGGAAAGACATTCTGGCTATTGAGGGAGTGCAGCGTAGGTTCACGAGGTCAATTCCTGGAATGGCAGGACTACCTTACGCTGAAAGACTGGAGCGACTGGGCTTGTATACCCTTGAATTTAGAAGGCTGAGAGGGGATCTGATTGAGACATATAAGATTATGAAAGGATTGGATACTCTGGAGGCAGGAAACATGTTTCCGCTGATGGGTGAGTGCCAAACCAGAGGACACAGCTTAAAATTACGGGGTAGACCATTTAGGACAGAGATGAGGAGAAACTTCTTCACCCAGAGAGTGGTGGCTGTGTGGAATGCTCTACCCCAGAGGGCAGTGGAGTCCCAGTCTCTGGATTCGTTTAAGAAAGAGTTGGATAGAGCTCTCAAGGATAGTGGAATCAAGGGTTATGGAGATAAGGCAGGAACAGGATACTGATTAAGGATGATCAGCCATGGTCATATTGAATGGTGGTGCAGGTTCGAAGGGCAGAATGGCCTACTCCTGCACCTATTGTCTATTGTCTATTGTCTAAAAATCTAACCACTACTCCTAATGTCAACAAATAAACACAAAAAACACAAATTTCCAGAGATCCACCCCTTGACCATAGGGGCTATTCACTCCCAACCTCACAACCATCCCAGAACCTTCCAGTTAAGGCCGCGCCCCAAACCCAAGCAAAGGAAAAAAATAACATATTATTTCCACTCCGACAAGTTAACAACGGACACCCATCCCTCCCCCTCCTCATCTCAACCCCACACATCTTTACATCAAAGGATTAACCACCCTCACCCAGCAAATCAGAACAATAGAGTAATTAAAAACCACCAAACAGATAGAATATAAAACATACCAGATCTCCCACTGAAGCAATACCAAGCCTACAAAGTGTGAGATCCCAAAAGGGAAAAGATCAAAGAGAGAAGATTTTTAAAAACTACATTATGCCATTGTCCACACGCCTCTTTTCCTTCTTCCTTCTCGGTCAAAGTCTATCATTTCAGCGAATTCAAGAGTTCTTTTACTTTTTCTGTCGAGTTGAAGTTGTAGACAGCTCCCCCATAACTGAGACGTCGCACCGCCGGGTACCTCAGAGAGTATTCAATGTTTAATTTTGTTTTCTTGACATCATCAAAGATCTTTCTTTTCTTAATTATGGCCCCAGAAAAGTCATGAAAAACATTATTTTCAAACCTTTATAAGCCAAAGCCTGTGGATCCCTTCCCAGTCTTCTGGCTGTTTCTATTATTAAATGCTTTTCCTTGTGATGCTGGAGTCGTGCTGGGCCGGCCCAGACCTACACATCTCGATGCGGTGGACCCACTCCACACTCACCCGGCCCGACTTGATCTCCAGGCCCAGCTACTCCAGAGGCCACCTCTTGAGGAAATCAACAAGGTTTTCACCTTCTACATGCTCAGGTAAGCGCAAGATCTGTTGATTTTTCTCTGACCTTGATTTTCGAGGTCGTCTACTTGTTCCTTCAAGGCCCGCCCCTTGGAGCTCTCCATTGTGGCCTCCAAGGCTTCGTTAGTAAATTCTGTTGCTGCACTGAACTGAAGGGCGCTGCCACAGGGTTTGAGGTAACGGCTGCGGGCGTGCCCGACATAGTAGGGGAGTGCCCTGCCTGATGCACTCCTCTAGCTCCCTTTCCTTTAGATGTCTTCATTTCGGCTTCAGATCTTCCCAATCCTAATTTAAAGGGGCTCTAGGTTCTCTACTGACTTTCTACTATAAACATTTGTCAGGGGAGACTAACAATGGGGGGAGGGGTAGGAACCCACCTTGCCTGGGGTATGGCACAGAGCCCAACACACCAGACTGTTCAGACTGCTGCCATCTTGAATCTCCTACACCCACTCTCTACTGATCACATCCTCAAAAACTTCCAGAAGATGTGCCAGGCCTCATTTCCCTTTAGTAAATCTGTGATGACTTTGACCGATTCTGTCACTGCTTTCCAAATGCTCAGTTATTATATCTTTAATAACTGACTCCAGCGTTTTCCTCATGTCTAATTCCTCATTTGCACTCTCCCTCCTTTTATTAAAAAGTGGAGTTACATTGGATACTGTCCAGTCCATTGGAACTCTGTCAAAGTCAACAGAATGTTGGTCACTTTCCACTAATGGGTCCACTATTTTGACACTCACTTTCTGAAGTACTCTGGGATGTAGAGCATCAGGCCCTGGGGACACATTAAGTTTTGATACCATCAGTCTCCCCAAGACCATTTCCTGACTAAAAAGGATTACCTTCAGTTCCTCCTTCACACGTGACTCTCTGTCCCCCTGCATTTCCTTTCAATAGGATGTATATCCTTGGAAATTTAGTTCCCAGCCCTGGTCCCCTTGCAGCCATGTTCCTGCACTGCAGGCTCATTTACCTTGTTTCATATACTCGATGCATCTAAGTACTGCACTCTCAGTCATGCATTACCTGCTTCCTTCTCATAGTTATCTCCTTTAGAAATCATAGAATCCCTACAGTGTGGAAGCAGACCATTCAGCCCAGACTGACCCTCCAAGACGTATTCCACCCATCCTACCATTCCCATGGATAATCCTCCTATCCTACACATCTTTGTGACAATGGGAGGAAACTCAAGTGGACACGGGGAGAATGTATAAACTCCACACAGACAGACAGTTGGAATTGAGTCTGAGACTCCGGAGCTGTGAGACAGCAGTGCTAACCACTGATGCACCATTCCACCCTGCGGGGCCTCAAGTTCAATTCCTGATCCTTTCCATACTCTCCATCCTATTACTTGGTCTGGATACTTTAATAAAGTGTCCTGAGCCCCTACCTTCTTCAAACAGTTTAAATTTCTTGAAGCTTGATTTACCTTAGCTTGTGTGGGACCACTTTGTCTGCATTATTCTGAATGGGTCATGCATTAAGAGACAAAGCCTTTAAGTTTGTTCTAGTATTGAGCTTCCCTACACTTTTAAGTTTCCTTAGTACAATATGACATTTACAATATTCCAACCCTTCCTTTTATTTCCTGGTAACAATCAATCCCGTCACTACCCAGTAATCCTCCCTTCTCCTTTAACTTACATTTTCTCATTCTCTATCCAACTCTTCCAGTTACTTTCTCTTTGAATCGTATTCAGGCTGATATTTATCCCTGAACAAACATCACTCAAAATGTTCCATGGTTCATTGTTGCTTGTGGGATCTTGCTGTGCACAATCCAGCTTGCACATTTCCTATATTACAACAACAACCATATTTCAAACAAGCCCCACACTGTCTGCAAATGTCTTGAGGACAGCATGAATCTTTCTTTTCATTGGATGAACTGGGAGTCTTTCAGATGTGAAAGATGCCGTTCCAATGTTGTACAGTCCTCCTCCTGACAAAGTTCCTGCTTTGTCCCTTTTTTTTTGAATGGGTCTCATACATTCCTTCATTCTCTTGTTCTTTCGGTGATTATCAACATCACTGGGATTTCCTTGACTTCATTTGATGCATTTTATCCTGTCAGCTCTTTGCTTTCACCCCTGCATTTCGTCTTTCAGCCCAGTTTTACCAAGTCACTGCTCAGTTCAGTAAAATGGTTTGTTCCCAAATGAAAACTTTTACACTTGTTGCACGGTTCTCCATTCCCATCCCTACCCTCAGTCTCACTGAGTTCTGATCCCTGTCACTGAAATGCTTCCCCATTGATAGCCCTTCCAGCTGCCCACATTCATTCTCTAAGCAATGGTCCAAAACTGTCCCTTTTCTTTCACCATCACCTTCTCAGGGGCAATTAGGGATGGGTAATAAATGCTGGCCCTGCCAGTGACACATCCCAAGAAGCAATTTTTAAAAATCCCTGTCCTTTTATGGGGTTTGTTAGGTATTGGATACAAGTGTTCAAACAGATTGTTTTACCAGTGAACATTCAGAGAGTTGAAATCAGTTTGAATGGCAGGGATTAAAATTGTTTCTCTTGTATTTCAGGCCGTGAGAACTCTCAGCCCAAGCTGACCCTGCTGCCCCCCTCCCCGGAGCAGGTCAATGCCAAGGGCACTGCCACCCTGGTGTGCCTTGCCAATCACTTCTATCCCGATGAGCTGGAGTGGAAGAAGGACGGTGCAGTCATTTCGGACGGGGTTCAGACCAGCAACTACCTGCGAGCTTCGGACAGCACCTACAGTGTCAGCAGCCTGCTGACCCTCTCTGGGTCTGACTGGGAGTCCGACGCTCACTTCTCTTGTGCCCTCACCCATGTGACCCTCCCTCTCCCCTCAGCAAGAGCATCAGGAGATCAGAATGTGTATAGAGTGTTCAAGACAGTCCACAGAGGAGACACAACTTTCAATAGAACTGGACTGAGCTGGTAGGTCAAAAGTCATTGTCAGCACTGAATTTCAATTCTCTTCCTTCTCAGGACTGGCTCAGAGACACTTCTGAGGTTCAAGGGTTATGGCAGGTCATTGCGATCATCAAAAAGAAGCTTTACTCTGTATCAAACCCCATGCTGTCCCTGTTCTGGGAGTGTTTGACTGGGGCAGTGATGTCCTGTGATGCCAACTCAAACCTCTCGAAAATGCTGAAGACTGTCAGCTGTACAAAACAATGTGAACCTCAGAAGTCTCTGTTTCAGTAAACCAGATCTCCTTCCTGCTCAGCCACCAGTTCCAAGTTCAGGTTTTGTCACTGTTTAAAGGGACAGGATTCTCATGTTGTTGAGAAAATCTCCACAAGTGTTTTCCTCAAACTCCATTGTGGCTGTGAATTTGTGCAGCTTCCTCTGTCTGGGCTGTTAATTGCAGTCTGTTTTCTGTCAATGTCAATCTGGAAAAGGGAATAAAGATGAAGAAGATTCAGTCTCTGTCTCTGTGTGCTTTGGGAATGGCACGAGCTGAAGCCTCAGGGAAAGGGTGTGTGAAGTGTTAACCTCCACCCTCACGGCCTGGAGAAAGAGCGGGAGAATCGAGGGGGCAATGGGGTCCCCGGAGCAGGAGGGCAATGATACCATTGTGTCCAGAAGGGGCACTTTCAGCAGGAATGCAGGGCCTCAAGGAAATCTTTCCCAATAGATGGGGAAAAGAAGGAAGGCAGGAGGGGACAACGGGGAACACAATAATCTGATGGAAATTCTCCATCAACCCTCACCCATCCCTTAGGCACAGCAAGATCACAAGCCAAGAAATTCAAATCAACTGTTTAGGAGCCAGAGCCACTGGGAACCCTGTATTGATGAATATGACCGGCAGGATCTTGTTACTCAGAATCACAATTCCACAGGGTTCGGGAAATAAATATTCTATAAATTAAACCTGAGTTTTCTTTCCTCTTCCAATGAGATGGAATTGCGCCGTGTCCCTGGAGTCAGATTGAGAATGTTCAGTCTGGGAGAGTCTGGGAAGCAG